>NW_017537004.1:128117-129514 GCF_001853355.1 Bactrocera latifrons
ACTAGTGGGGGATTTTCTAAAAATAATTCGTTGAAAATCTTGATCGTCTTTATGTACGACTATTTGTCTATACATTTTCTCGACGTCCCCGTTAAATTCGTATTTGAAGATACGCCAATTTAAGATAGGCAGCATAAGGTCTGGTTGAAGCGTGGGTCCCGTAAGTAAARTGTCATTTAGGGAATTTCTAGAACTAGTGGATTTTGACGCATTGAAAACAACTCTCACCTTTGTGATTTTTTTCATCTAGCTTTACTACTGCATGACGTGGCAACTAAAACGAGTAGTATTTACTTTGTATGATTTTTTCGCTGACTTCCTCCATATGGTCTAAGTGGAGGAATTCTTCTACGACCCTATCATATACTGGTTTCAGCTCGCCTTTTTTAAGTAGGTTTTTTTCCATACTTMAAAACTGTTGGATAGCAGAGGTGCGGGAATGACCTAAGGCGAGTGTGCGGGGAAATTCTGGCTTTATTTTTCCGATCTAGTAGTTGCGGCTTTGTAAAAATTCTCACAATACTGATATTCAGTATTGCTTGAATGCGCTTATCCGCTTGGGGTAATGGGGCAGATTTTATTTGAGTTTTGAACTACTCTTCCGCCCATTCCCGTAATTTCATAATTGGCTAATTTTGAAGGCAGTTGTAGCCTATTTTGTGCCCTAGACGCAATAAATGATCGTTGTGATCCTTGGTCTATTAAGGCCCTTAGTTAAACAGTTTTCCTCGGTGTTCGATGGAGACAACTGCTGTAGGTAGTAGTACTCTACTATGGTTTTCGCTATGTAGCGTTTGGGTTTTTAACGCTTTTGAGCAGCATGGTGCTTCTTGGCTGTTTTCTGAATTTGCTGTTGCAACTAAACYTGTTGCTCTTTTTATGTTTGCGCTGTTTGGAGGTGAGCTGGAAAAATTGGTAATGTGTAACATCGAATGATGTCGTTTATGGCAATAAACGCAATTAAATTTGCTTTTACAGTCTCTAAGCATGTGTGCATGTGATAAGCAGTTTGTGCAAAGTCTTTTTGACTTTACAAAATTGTTTCGGTCAATTATATTTAATTTCTTAAATTTCTCGCAAGATTTAAGTTTATRYCCCCCTGTTTGTTTATACTGTTCAGATGTGAACGTTTGATTTTTGAAGAAGCTCCTATTTGAATTGTTGTTGGTACTGCCTTGGAATCTTTGGAAGCTTTTATTAAGGTCATGGGAAATACCTTTTGGTTTATTTATCTTTTTATCAACTCTTTCTGCGATTTCATACTGGGTAGTTAGGAAATCTTTCATTTGCTGCCACGTGGGGCATTTTTTTCTTGACGAAAGAGATTGTTCCCAAAGCAATAACGATTTTTCTGATAATGAGGCGGTGCATATATTTACCAGAATTGGGTCCCAATT
>NW_017537004.1:130354-131908 GCF_001853355.1 Bactrocera latifrons
AACAACCATATCTTTAGCGACCTTGTCGGCAATCGTGTTGCCCTTTATCTCTGCGTGACCGGGGACCCACATGATTTTGATATTCTGGGGGTGTGAAATAAGGATGCCTCGAATGTTTTCAATAACGGGGTTAGTTTTGTTACATCCTTTAATAGCTTGAAACATGACAGACTGTCGGAGCAAATTATAAATTTTCCATTATTTCGTACGGAAYAAAGCATCGCCTTGAATATTGCCACGGCTTCTGCTGTAAAAATCGAGCAGAAATTAAACAAAATACCATAAGTAATTACTTCTCCATGTTCTTTCACTACRGCAAATGAAATCTGTGATGATTTTGAACCGTCGGTAAAAATCAGATCCCATCCAGTGGATTTGTATTTAGCTGCCACTTCGAGAAAATTTGCCTTGTATACATCGTTGGCAGTATTCGCCTTCCGCAGATGGACAAGTTCRTTGATAAAAGAATAATTATTTTACGATGGGATAAAAACGATTTTATAAAATTTAAGATTCGCGGACCCACTTTCCATTTGGTTAGTTGCTTTAGTACAATATGAATACCTATTCGATCGAAGGCTTTTTGAAAATCGAGAGACATCAGGGAGATGTGATTTTTATTAGACAAAGCATTAGACATGTAGTGGTCAAGATGAACAAGTGAGTCGATAGAACTCTGCCCTCTTTTGAATGCAACTTGGTTATGATGAATGAAATCGTTTTTGGGGGCATACCAGGAGAGTCTGGTGGCAATCATATTTTCTAGCAGTTTGCCTAAACACGGGAGAAGGGAGATTGGGCGGTAACTGCAGACATCAAGGGGAGATTTACTAGGTTTGAGGATGGGAACTATCAAGCTGGTTTTCCAAGCTTGGGGGTAAATGCCTGTAGAGAAAATATTATTGTAGAGGTTAAGAAGGCGGGATAGGATAGGAAGGGGARGGTTCTTGATAATGGGGTAAGAAATTCTATCGTGGCCAGGTGTTTTGYCTTTAACTGAAGAAAGGGCAGAGACCAGCTCAAAATGCGTTAAGTCTTTTTCTAAGTACTTGGCAGGGATCGAAAGATTGCTGGGTGGACACGGGGATGAGGTTGTTTGGTACTTATTTGAAATAAATTCAGGGGGGAAGTTGCAATCGGAAGAGACCGTAGAAAAGTAGTTGGCGAACTCTTGAGCTATATCTAGAGGATATAGAAGAGTGCCGCGAGCGGAACTTAAGRCAGATATTGTAGAAAAAGAAGCCATCCCAGATAGTCTTTTGATGTCGGCCCAGATCCTTCTTGGGTTGGATGACGAGTTAATGTTGCTAGTAAATTTTTCAAAGCAGACAGCTTTCGCTTTTACCCCATCAATTATTCTATTAAACTTATATAYAGAAGTTACGCCGTGCGTCTTAAGACTCCCTATAATGTCGCTTTCAGGCAAATGCGTCAGGAATGGAGCAAAAATGGTTCCTTTTACGCTGTTCAAGTTATCGTGAWGTTTAGCGGTGATATCGCACACTCCCGGAAGAGATTTAGCTGACAAAAACTTTTCTGCAATTTTCTTATTTT
>NW_017537004.1:132241-137008 GCF_001853355.1 Bactrocera latifrons
GCTTAGTTAAGTAAACAACAAATGCACGTGTTATAATACGAATAGCGGTGATAAACAGAATTGAAAACAAACGCACTGTGTTAGAAACGCGCTGAGTGATAGTCGGAGGTGTASATTAGATAATTTAGGGTGGTTTATGTAAACGGCTGTGAACATGTCCCGGAAGACGGCCATTGTGCATAACCCCCATGAAAAATTTCTGTGTCACATGCGGGCACCTTGCGCTGGTTGCCTGAACTTGCCTCTTGACTTTGTACTTGTGGCATCTCTACTCGCGGAAGTGGAGTAGGTGCAATTGCTTTAATTAATTTTAGCTGATCTGCGATCATAATTTTTGTGTCTTCATACTGGTATAAGCAGTTTTCGAATTTGGCGTAAGCAGAAGATTTAAAGTTTTCTGGTAGATCTGAATCGTCAGTATCTACAATTGCGTCATATGCAGCCTGGAGACGAGTYCAAAAATTTTCAATTGTTTGGCATTTTATTTCTAGCGCCGATTCAGAATTTTTKAATCGGCGAAGAAGTAAATCGATTATAGTATTTTATTAGACTCTCAGAAATGAATTTAGAGTATGATATGTCTTTCCCCCTTTTTTGTTTCGTAGCACCATGCTTCGAGCGTGTCGCCAGGTGCACATGGACTTTTTTGGCCAGAAATTATCTTTTGGACTTTTAGTAACTGACTTGGTTTAGATTCTTTTGAGTCAGGACTCATTTAAGAAATGTGATGAACAGAAAAAAAATTTTCCGTACAAACTTGATTGGTATTATAAAGCTTCGTATATATGTATGTACATATGTATATGTAATATTTCGAAAAAAAGACTCTTTTGTAAGTAAGAGCTTCAAAGAAAATCGATAAAAATGCTGAAATTATTGAATTTAATTTCACCACAGATTTTGTATATAAGTATGTTCAGACGAGAACTCTATTGCGTGAAAAAGAGTTGTGAATTAAATTGATAAACCAAAAACGTTTTTAATTGCCGCGTACAATCGTGCTTTGTGTAACCGAAAACTCTTTTAAGTTAAACAAGAGTTGTTTATTTTTGCTTCGAATTATGTAATTTAGTAGTATTGAATTTAATTTCGATTTAATTTTATTTAATTATTTGTTTTTAACCGCAAAACCAAATAATTTTTTTGTATGTATTTGTATATGTATTTATATACACATATAGTATATATGGTTTTTTTATTTTGTTATGTGCAAATGTGAGCTCCTTTTAGAGATCACTGCATTTTATATATATATATGCCAATGTGCACTTTGAAGTATTACATATGTATGTGACGATATACGGTTGTACAAAATTTTGATATTACAGTAGAAACTCGATTAACCGGACTAATTGTTGTCGATAGGCATTCGGATAACCGAAAATCCGGATAATCGAATGTATGAAGAAAAACAAATAGACATCAACGAAAATCAATGTTTACTAAGAAATGAACACTTACTTATGTATGTATGTACATATTTTCTTAGATTACATTACATACACAATACTAAACTGCAGCATTAATCATGAAATAAGTAGGTAGGTAATAAGTTTAATTTGGTTTAAAATATTTGTCTTTCAAACCACTTGAGAGTAGTTTCCAGGGCATGAAATGCTACATCATGAGATGGTCCTGTATCATTTTATACGTCTATGTTTTCTTCTGTTTCATCTTCTTGCATTTCCTGCTGTTCATTTATCTGCAAAATGTTTTCTACGTTTTTGTCATTAGGCATAATCTGAAATCCTTGATCATTACTGTCACAAGTGACCCACTCCTTCCAAGCCTTGCTTAAAGTCTTCCTTTCAATCAAATCCCATGCATCTACAACCATGTAACAACACTCCTTTGAATTCATGTCTTTAAAAAATGATAACACTACTTCTACATTATCTTCTTTATCCCCACCTACGTAGAAGTTGTTTTCTATAAAGTCGTTTCAATGTTTCAATAACACTTTGATCCATTCATTGTACCAAGGATGTCACATAAGGAGGCAAAAATTTTACTTTAAACTTTCCATTTTCCCTATCTAACAATTCAGCTGAATAATGGGATGGCGCATTATCCAGTAAAAGTAGCACATTTACATTTTTATATCCTGGAGCTGAATTCTCTCGCCTAGAAGCTAAAAATTTTGAAGGAAACGACTTCCAGTTTAATCCAGCTTCATCAGAATTATAAACAAAATCCAAGTGATAGTTATTTTCATTCAAATTCTTCTTAAAATTATCTTTAAAAAAGTTTGCTTCATCTACATCAGCTGACATTTTTTCACATTGTATTTCCGATTCACGAATTTCATGACGTGATTTGAATCTGTACGACCATGCGTTAATTGCCACAAATGATTCATCGCCGCCTAATTTTTATTTAACTGTAACGCTTTTTCACAGAGCAAAGGTCCAGATATCGGTTGCCCAGTTGATGGTTTTTGTAAAAACCAACAATACAGAGCTTCTTCTAAAAGTTCATGTTTCGGTCTCCTCAACATTTTCCGATTTGTACTCCCGTCTTCACTATCTAATTTGCAGGTGTATAACAAAATTGAATCGGTATTCTTCTTAATATCACTTATCGTGGATGTACCTACACCATATTTTTCAGCTAACCTACTGCCGGTTTCTCCCTTTTTTAGTGAATCCATGGTATTTAGTTTGTCTTTAAGCGATAAAGCACCACTCTCTTACGCTTTTGCATGTTTAAATATGTAGACCGGACACGCACGTCAGAGCGGAGTCACAATTGCAAACGAACTAAAACAATAATGAAACGCTCGGAGCAGCGGCAGCGACCCCACATAGCGCGGGCGGAATATGCAAGTTCCGACACGTTCATGATTCCATAATTTCGAAATGTGGGTACATATAAATTGGTCGCGGTTGGTAGTCCGGATAATCCCGAATCCGTATAACTGAGGGCCGTATAAACGAGTTTCTACTGTATTACTATATAAATTTTCCGCCGCTTAAAAGCGTTCTGATGCRATCAGTATTAAATTTTTGACGATTTAATTTAAAAATTGTTATTTCGTTTAAATTGTAACCGGGGTATATTTTTAACCAGATGTGTTTCCGCGTATGTATGTGTGTACTAATAATGCACCCGTATGTACTCCTACATAAGTACGCGTGTACATATGTATGTATATTCGCCGTACGGATAGACCGCGAAAGAAAAGTTGGCATGCACTTAACGTGGGTATATATGTATGTAAGTATACAGAGTTTTCTCTTATATGTTTCTAGACTGTTCCACAATATATGTATAAAAGAGTAAGTTTCACTCTTTGCACGTTGTATATAAATATATGTGAGATACATATATGTATGAGTATATGATATACAATATATAAAATTTTATTTACACATATGTATGTATTTATGCTTTTAAGTTAAAATATTTTCTCTCTGCTTATGATTTGCCTTAACTTATTTTAGCAGTCCTGCTTATACTTGATTAAGTATAAGAGGTATCGCTAGAAATTGGTACAAGTAAATACTTGAAAGATTTTTTGTTGTAGGAATAATTTTGTGTTTTCACATAAATGTAAGCATTTAGCGGCAATCAATTATTTATTATACGTATTACCAAACTGTTTTGTTCTTAGCGGTATTTCGGTTTTTACTGGGAAATAAACCGAATACTAAAACAGTTTCTCTTTCTTTATTCTAACAGATGGTTAGAACCGCAAATTTATCTTTATTTTTAGTTTTTGCAATTTATTTAACCATACATATGCATATATAAATACTGATAGGAACGTTACAACTCACTTGTATTTCCGCCAGGGGTTTTGGGGACAATTTGAGTGTACGTATGTACGTGGTCTTGAGTGTGTGCTTTTGTGGCCTCTTCTCCCAGTGTGTGCCTTTGGTGGTCTCCGCCCCAGTCCCTTCGTTGAGGTGAATTTTGGAGATGGTGATGTAGTTTAAAATTTTTTTGTTAGTTTTTATTATTTCGCTCCCGTTTGTTGGTGGTTATTTATCTATGTATATTTTTTGTTGTTTGAACCGGCTTCGCGCCCGTTATGTCATTTATTTTTTATTTTCGCGCCCTTTCTTTTTATTATATGTATAAGTATATGTTTTGTAGTTTCCACCTTCGTTTTTTTTTTTTGTTTTGTGAGGTCAAATGTTTTCCCTATTATTCATACTTATGTATGTATGTACATATGTTTCGCCACTGCACTGCACTCTTATGTGGTAACTGATCGGTGATGTTTCACTTGTTTTCACTTTATAATTTTTGTACTTGTATAATTTTGCTTATATACATATATTTTTTGCATGTTTGTTCACTCGGCATAAAAAATATGCACTTTTTTGTTTTCGTTAATAATTTTTTTTGCACTTTTTTATTTTTCCTTAGTGCCTCTCGCTATGCCTCGAAGGACCAATATTTTAACCACCACTTACCTCGGCGCTAGTTCGATCAACACAAATTATTTAATAATAAAATTAATAAAAAACACGGTCCGTTCATCCGCAAACTAAATAAGAGTGAAAACACAGTATGTTTGGTCAGGCACAAGAACCTGATGTTTAATTGACGCTGCGTRACACGTTTGYTCGTTGCGAGATCGACGAAAAGAAAAAGGGCATCGTCCTCTGGAGCGGTCGGTTTTGATTGTTGGGTAGTGTAGAGTTGTGGTGTGATGCCCGCATGTGTGGTAAATATTCGTGTGTAGTAGTGTGTGGTGTCTTCATTCGGAATGTCTGCATGTGTGGTGTCTTCGTATGTGGATCGCGTTGGTGTGGTGTG
>NW_017537004.1:137028-138328 GCF_001853355.1 Bactrocera latifrons
TGTGGTGTGGTCGTTCAGTGCCGCGGGTATAGAGATTAGAGCTAACTCATCTAGCTAGATGAAAAACACACGATGTATAAATTCAAAATTCACCTTTCATTTTGATCACGGTAGTATATATATGTAAGTATGTAATTTAAAGAAGTCAATCGTAAGCTATAAAACACTCAAATCCGTTTTTTTAACATACGTTATTTTGCATTTTATGTGATATGTAGTAAATGAAAGTCGGGGTAGTATTGGCCCGATTTTATGTATTAACCATTATCGTGCCACATACTAAAAAAAATGTTCCCTGGGTTTCATTAAGATATCTCACATACAGTCACAAATCATATGGAGCAAAGTCAGCCGGATGTTTGAGGATCCTGATATTAGTTATATGGAAGCTAGGTTAATTTTTCCATTTTTCCTTTTTTTCCAATTGTTTCTATCTTAGGCACACYGATACATTGTTATAAGGAAAATATGCTCTGTAATTTTCATTGTGATATCTCTCACATATTTTTCGATATATGTATGTATGCGGCATAAGGTCACCTGGAATTTCGAAAATATTTATATAATGGAGTATTATTTTGGAAAATAATCGACAAGGTTGTTTCATCTAAAAATTAAGAGTTTTTTTTTATTAATTGATGAAATTAAGAGAAATGACATTTAATGTCAATTATTTCTCTATTTTATTTAAAGAGCATCAGAGAACGTATATTTGGTTCACGATGTCAAAAATTTAGGGTATTTCAATTTTGGGATATTTACTGTTTTGGATGAGCGTGTTTCACCACTTAACATGAGGGGCATGAAAATAGAGAAATTGAGAATTTTCAGTTGTCAATAAGAGAACTTATGCTAATTCCGATGTTAAGGAATGTACGCTCCTACATAGATTCGCATATTTACAATGCGCAACCGACTCTGCATATAATTTATATACATACATACATATGTTATATATTATATCAAAACACAAAAGCATGTACATACATATATACGTAAAATAAAATGATGAATTCCTTAAATCTTTCAAAATATATGTATAATAAAATCATATTTTTATTATTACCTAATTATTTAATTAATGTAGGTTTGATAAGAGATACACATATGTACATATTACACCTACATATTTATTTGCAGGCCTTTAAAAGTTTTGATAACATGTTAAAAGACCAAGCGGTCGCACATATTCACGTATGTAATTATGTGTGCATGTAAACAAACCGAACCATACGCATAATGTTTGTAGATTTGTGCACACACAACTTTGTATGTAAATATGTACATATGTATGCATATT
>NW_017537004.1:139188-141377 GCF_001853355.1 Bactrocera latifrons
TACTCCCAACTCAGGACTCTCCCACAGAACCACCGGCTAGGTATTACTTCGTGGGAGGGACATTTAAGTCTCCTCTATTGCGTGGACTGACGGACGCCTAGTCTGTTGAAAAGATCTCAGTTTGGTCATTATGAACGCTGACGCTTCGCTGACAGCTTTCCATTTATCAGCCGACTGACACATGAGTGTTGTTAGGTTATCGACCGTAAAACTACCGCCGAGTGTGGTTTTTAGCTGTTCCCTTGTATTCGAAAATCGCAGACAATAAAATAATACATGTTCAGAGTCTACTATATACTCTGTACACGTCGGACAGTTCGGACTAATGTCATTGTGAAATCTGAAAAGGTAGCTTCTAAAGCAACCATGTCCACTAAAGATTTGGGTCAGATGGAAATCTAAGTCGCCATGTCGTCTGTCTATCCACGAGTGGATGTCCGGTATAAGTCGATGGGTCCATCGCCCTTTGGATGAGGAATTCCACCACTCCTGCCACATTTTAGTACTCTTTTTTCTCTCTTCTATCTTTGCCGAYACCGCTTTAGGCGTTGATAATTGATATAAACGTTCGAGTTCATCCCCCTGGATGTCAATGGGCGGCATGCTGGCTAATACTTTAACAGCGTCGGTTGATATAGTCCGGAAAGCACTTATTACCCGAATTGCAGAAAGCCTATGTACTGCAATTATTTGTTTTGCATACGCTTTCCGCTAAAACCTTACTTATATTTTCAATGGTKGGCAACGCCTAACCCAAAGCAAAAAMGAAAAGGGGAAAACGAAAACGGAGAACAGCTGATTAATCAAAACAAAACGGCAGATTAAAAAAAAAAATACGTGCACGTTTTGATGTGATTTGYTGTTAGTAGGGGAAATGGAAAAAATTAAAACTAAAAATATTTGCAAGTTTGCCACGAAAAATAACAGGTACGTACAAATGAATTTTTGTTTAAAACAAATTGTACTTAGCTATTTCTCTAGGCTTATTATCCACATGAGTCCTCCGGATTTCCGGCAAGTACCAAGACAAAATCTAGTGTGCTNATTCTTTTTGTGCATATTTATGAATGCAGGTGCAATTGAATACACTTTAATTAAATAACTTTTTCAAAGCAATATTCATAGTTATTTCTTGTATTTGATATATTCATACTTCTGTGCATACGTATGTATGTTTTTATATAACAAACTATAATAATATATTATAAAAATTAAACATATTGCAATAGTGATAAATGTGCGTATGTAAATCGTATATTTTATCATTCAAAACTTACATATGTATGTACACAGATGGACAAAAGTCACCGTCATGTGGCCACTTGAATGTTTAAGAAACGACCATGCCCACAAAATACTAAAAACACAGAAAYTGAAATATACATCTGTAACTGCAATTAATTTAAATTTTATTTGTATACAAAATGTCTATTTTACTTTCCCTTACGTACAAAAACAAAGACTTACTAATTATCGTACATATTTCTAATGGACAAGAGTCACCGTCATTGCACTCGTGTTTATGTTTTAACTAAAATATAAAGTAAATAAAAACAGTTTGGGCACTCTAACTTATTCTATAATMAATTCCATGTAATATGGTAACTTCGAAATTAACATGTCACAATTCAGTACCGTTATTTGTGTGCAAATATTTTCAAACRCCGCGTGTTAATACAAAATGAGTCAAAAAAGGAAAGAAACGACTGTTGAGGAGCGTAAAATTATCTTAAATGCTTATAAACAACATAAAAGCATACAGGAAATCTGTGAATTAGTTCAAAGGCCTCGAACTACAATTACCGGTATAATAAATCGTTTTAAAAATGATCCAGATTGCGAGTATCAACATAGAAGCGGGCAAACACCTGCACTATCAGACCGGGAAAAACGGAAGATAGTAAAGTTAATAAAAAAAGAGCCAAAAACCCCTTTGTCAGAAATAGCTGCAATGCTGAAGGGAGACACAGGTACGGTTGTGCACCCTCGCACTGTCCGTAGAGTGCTCAATAGTAATGGATATAATGCCCGAGTTTGTCGAAGAAAACCACTAATTAGTAAAATTAACCAAACAAAACGACTTTTATTCGCAAAACAGCACTTAAACAAGCCAAATGACTTTTGGGAGAAAGTTATCTTTTCTGATGAAAGTAGATTTTGTGTTTATAAGTCAGATCGGCGTGTTTTGA
>NW_017537004.1:142002-145924 GCF_001853355.1 Bactrocera latifrons
AAAGTAAAATAGACATTTTGTATACAAATAAAATTTAAATTAATTGCGGTTACAGATGTATACATATATCAATTTCTGTGTTTTTTAGTATTTTGTGGGCATGGTCGTTTCTTAAACATTCAAGTGGCCACATGACGGTGACTTCTGTCCATCTATGTATGTATATTCACATTTATCACAACCATATGTGTTTATGCTCGCTTTCGCGAATTCAAACCATACATTATTATCACTTATCAGTAATAACCAGTGCGCGCTGCTCCTATGTACATATGTACATAAATATGTGCGTATGACATTCCCACACAAATAATGCATACACAACATACATACTTATATGCGTTCACATGTAGATTGTCACCCGCAAAAATTACAAATATTGTTCTACAAAAACAACAATGGTTTCAAGTAGCATCAGCAGCGTCACAAGGCAATATGGCAGCCAAATAGCTGATGCCCAAATTTGTAGAAAAACACACAACAGCAATATTTTCATTCATGAAAGCAAGCGATTTGCAACAGGCAAACTTGCTTCATTCATAAAAACAAGCACCATGACATCTCTAAAAATGAAATATTGAACAATTTCTAATATTTGTATGAGAAAGAAAAAGCGACAACCCCGCAAATATAAGTATAGAATAAAATTGACAACATAGTTTATTTGTCGATATGTATGCACGTTCGTAACAATGCATACATATTTACACAAGTTCCTTGGTAAAGCTATTAGAGCGGCAAGGGAAGCAGTGGCAATGGGCGATCGTTCGTTTGTTTTCGGCACAGCTCGGATTTTCTACCAACAACACAATGACAAAACGTGAGCTTCGCCATTGGTTATCCGTGTCAACGGAAATTCACATGAAACAATATGCATATGTACATATTTACATACAAAGTTTTGTGTGGACAAATGTACAAACATTATGCGTATGGTTCGTTTTGTTTAATATGTGCGACCGCTTGGTCTTTTATCATCCCTGTAGTTCGGCTGGTGCCAAGCGATTACCACAGCGCGAACTGTACTAGCGATTTCATGCATTACCGCTAGTTAGTCTTTTCGCTAATGATTTGTAATGCAACGAGGCATCGAATCTGAAAAAAACCCACCCCTAAAAAACGAAACTCAATGTATATGAAAATGCAATAACAACAATGTGCGAGCAGATCAAAATTCAACAGAAATTTAGTGTCCCGCACTATTCCTGCAGAAATTCGCAGGAATTGTAGTTCGATCGATCGCTCAGTCTGCCGTTGTCATTTTTACACTAAATTGTTTAGATCTTGAKTGTCAATTGTAGTTGAAGAGCAGTCGAAAAAGGTCAATAAAGAACAGACATTCCTTAAATAAAAATAATTTATTTGAGTGTTGTTAGTGAAAAAATTAAAGTCGAATAAAAAAAATAAAAAAGTGAAGTGTACAGTAATTTATAAGGTATACATTAATACCATAATAATCAATCAATATAATATTAACGTTAAAAAATTTTGCAAGTGAAATAAAACAAATAATAATAATAAAGAAGTTATAATAATAAAAAATAAAAACAAATGAAGGTAGCTAAGAAAATTGTAGGTAGGAGACATCTGCGTAGACTATTAAGGAATGAGAGGTATAGGTGCGTTGAAAAGTTTAGAAGTGCTACTTTGCAGGATTTTATGCCAGAAAAATCGGTGCCCAATGCGCAAATAGCTAATAATTTACAGGAAATGGAAGAAGAAGAAAATTTAAATGTTTTTGAAGAAGATTCTGGAAAGAGTTCCAATTTAAATGAAGAATTAAGAGAATGGTACATAAAACATAGAGTTTCACGCGCGTGTGCAATAGACTTGATACAAATTCTTCGCGGTATAAATGTTAATGTGAGTTCCTTTTATAAGTTCGATTGTCCGTCCAAGCCAAATATTTCAACTATTGCTGGTGGCGAATACTTGCATGTAGGATTAAAATGGCAATTAAATAATATAGACAAATTGATTCAGTTAGACGACACCTTGAACATTGATATWAAYACAGATGGTTTACCGCTTTTTCAAAKTTCAAGRATTCAGTTATKGCCAATTTTAATTCGTATAAATAATATTCAGGGAATGCCAGTTTTCCCTGTTGGTGTTTTTGTTGGAAAGTCAAAACCTAAAAGCTGTGAGGAATAATGTGCAATTGAAAAACAAGACTATTAAAATAGATATTAGGGCTATAGTTTGTGATGCTCCCGCACGAGCTTATATTAGTGGAACTCCGGGGTTGTGTTTAGTATCGCGCCGGTTAATTTTGGCTCACCGTACCTAAACGAGAGAACCAAATGGAAAATTTTAAACACGCATGTATGCTTAAATTATCGAACTTTRTTTTAAAACATATTTATAAAAATCGGTTCACAAATTTTTCCACAAATTACGCTAGTACGGAAAGGAATGAAATGCTAAAATACTGTGGAGGAAAAGGTGTTCAATGCWAAAATATTGTGGATGGCGTAGCCGGTGTTGGACCGGTCAGGGTTTACCGAGCGAGCAAATGTGCCCGGTACACAAGGTCCCAAAGACTATACGCAAAGGGGGCAAATTTGGGTATWTTGTGTGCTACAGGGGCACGTGCACAAAAAAGCCACGTGTTTCTGTAACCATCGGAACATGGTTTGAAAATGTCCGCATCAGTGTCCCTCAGGTATACTTTTTGATGTATTGCTTTGCGTGTCGTATGTCYCGCGAACAAATATTGCGCGAGGACTATACAAATGAAGGGAAAACTTTGTCATCTGCAACAACAGCAGACTGGTATAGTTATTGCCGAGAGGCCGTGGTAATATACCAGTTGGACCACCAATATGAACAAGGACAAATTGGTGGTCCCGGAAAAATTGTTCAGACCGACGAAAGCAAATTTGGGCGGCGGAAGTACAACAAAGGTAATACTATTTCCTTATACAATGAATTTAACTCTAATAAGTTTTTTTTTTTACATTTTATTTTTAGGAAGGCATATGATGCATTACCAAATTTTGGGTACGTCCACCCAAAAGTTAATCACAGCGACGACACCAACCCTTTCGTTTCTGAAGATGGTATTCATACACAGCGGATTGAGTCGCAATGGCGCGTAGTGAAACGCTTCTTTTACAAAGACAACTACAATCACACCGCCAACTTCGCCGACGTCATCGTCGAATATATGTGGCGCCGATCTATTCAAAAACAAGGAAAAGATGCTTTTCAATCTTTAATAGATGCAATTAAATATGTATATACATTGCACTGAAACATTTTGGCTTTCTTTATTTTAATTTTTTGTCCATACAAAAATGTTGGCTGGGTTGCATTGGTTTCAGTTTGTAAGAAAAAATKAGCAAAAACACTGATTTTTGGTCATTTTCAAAGGCCTCCCTACAGGTCCATAGGGACTCTAGGGGGTCGAGGGGGGGTTTATTAAAAAGTTCGATCCTTCCTCTTTTCAATAAGGGGTCGGGAGGGGGGGTAGCTCCCCTTTTTTGTTTAGGTAGGTTTTGCCTTTTTTTTATTTTTTCGCGATCAAGCCCCTTGAAAGTTCATAATATCTGTAACGCTCGCCGGTTCCAGTTTATAATTACAATGTAAGAAACCGTGAGCTGTTTTTAAAAATAAAATGAGTAAACGTACGCGAGAATTTGAGTGTACCAACGATCCGGATATGTTCTGTTACATATGCGGTGAATATACTCTTGTACGGCAAATATTGATAAACCACGGACTCCGAATATTTTGTGTTCCTTGTGTCGAATAATATTGGTTCAATGGGAATCAGGATCAACAAAGTACGTATTAAAATTATGCTTCTTTTTATATAATAGTACTTTTAATTTTTTTCTTTTTCAGGCGATACATGAAATTTAATGTACCAATGATATGGCGAGAACCTACATGCCACTCAGAAGATTGTTATATTTGT
>NW_017537004.1:149479-157685 GCF_001853355.1 Bactrocera latifrons
TGTACTTTCCGAAAACCAATGGTTTCGGTTGCGGCTGTACGTAAAGAGTTTGAAATGCCGTCCCACAGTTCCCTTATACCGAGTTGTTGACGAGTTTAATATATATTACTAATATATAAATAAATGAGTTTATAAAAACTAAAAACAGCGCATAGCTAGATATCCCACCCCTACTTTACACACTTCATACGTATACAGTCAGAGTCATAAGTGTACAAGCAGTCAATATAAAAATGTTTGTTTCAAAATATTTATAAAACTTATTTATTTTTTGAATTCAAGTTGTATTTTTCTTACACTGAATTAAATGTAGAATGCTGGCGCCAAGTTTCTTTGCACGTGTTCGCCAAACAGACGAGTTAAAGGAACTTTTCTCTTTCTAGGTAACAATACAAGCGATCTAAAGTCTACAAGCACTTAATAATATCGGGGCATTTTATTTACATTTTATTGTGTTTGAGTTCATTTATCAGAAAAGTGAAGTAAAATCTTTTGTTTTTATAAATTCGATTTAAATATTAACGATGGTGTCTAATCGGAAAGAAATCAGTACCGGCGAAAGAACTATTATCATTAAGTTCTGGAAGGAAGGAAAATCAAATCGGGAAATTGGACATTTGGTTGGAAGATCGCACTGTTCGGTCTATACCGTAATAAAAAACTTCAAAAGTACGGGAATCATCACGTCAAAGCCTAGATCTGGTCGGCCACCGAAACTCTCGGTCCGTGAATGTCGCTCAATCCTGAATGTGGTGAAGAAAAATCCGAGAATAACTGCATCAACAACTGCACATGATGTGCAGGAAAGGTTCGCAAAAAATATTTCGGTCGTTACTGCGCGAAGAATTTTGAGACGGGTTGGGTTTCATAGTAGGGTAGCACGAAAAAAGCCTGTTGTTTCACGGATTAATAGAATAAAGCGAATTGCTTTCACAAACAAATATATAAACATGCCATATGAGTTCTGGAACAATGTGTTTTCTCCGACGAAACGAAGTATTGTGTATTTGGTATAAAAGGGCGCAAATTAGTGTGGCGTAAGCGAGGTGAAGCTTTCAACCAATGCAATCTTTATCCCACTGTGAAACGTGGAGGTGGTGGGGTGATGCTCTGGGGTTGTATGTCAGCCAGCAGCCCCGGCACCTGGAATTTGTGGAGACTACAATGAATAGGTTTATTTATTTAGACATTTTAAAGCGTAACAATCTAACTAAAAACTAAGGAACTTTTTATCATTATTTGGGAAATATATAAAAAATATTAGTGTAACTCCATATATTTGCACCGCAAAAGTAAGGGCACACCTATAAAAATAATTGACATTTATTAAAGAAAAAAAATCAAAATTATTTAAAAATTTAACACCCTTAATATTTGGTAGGGTATCCTTTATTGTTTAAGACAACTTTTAACCGATTAGCCATTGAATCTACCAATGTTTTTGTGGTTTCGGCGCTTATTTTGTTCCACTCCTCCATAAGAACCTGCCTCAGTTGTGGCTTGCTTCGAATTTCGTGTTTTCGCACATGGGATTGAGGGCTGGGCTTTGTGGAGGGATTTTTAGCATATATGGGGTGTTATAGAGAAGCCACATTTTCACATTGTGGGCTGTGTGCTTCGGATCATTATCTTGTTGGAAGTAGTGGTCGTCAGCCAAACCCAATTTTGAAGCACTTTCCTGTAGATTGTGTCTTAATATATCCAAATAAACGTACTGGTTCATTGTTTTTTCAATAAATACGAGATCACCCACTCCAGACGACTACATACAGCCCCATACCATGATACTCCCACCTCCATGCTTAACGGTCTTCACTGTATTTTTTGGATTCAAAGCTTCTCCCTCTCTACGCCACACTTTTAAGCGACCATCGGATCCAAATATGTTATATTTGGATTCGTCAGAGAATATAACCTTGTTCCAGAACTCTTGTGGCTTATTTATATAGGTTTTTGCAAACTCTATGCGCTTTGCTCTATTTACCTTGTTTATAAGCGGCTTCTTTCTTGGGACACAAGACTTCAGTCCCTGTTCTGCTAAGCATCTTGTAACAGTATCGGGCGAAACTTTAAAGTTTTGAGATCTAGCTCTGCTGCAATTTTTGGAGCGCTTTATAAGTCGCTTATCTTTCTCGCTTAATTTGGGTGGCCGGCCACTTACAGGCATATTTTTGATCCGGTTCTCCTTTATTTTGCGCTGGATGACTTTTCTAACARTAAAGCGACTACGAGACACTATTTTACCTATTTCACCATAGGATTTATTTTCATTCTCGTACAAATTTATTATAATTTGCATCTCCTCGAGAGTGAGCTGCTTACGCGGCATACTTTCAATTTTTTTCGAAAATATTTAGGTTACAAAACAAAAATTTCAATAAATTTATATTTACGCGTGTTAACTGCGATGCTCCTTTCACACTCCAACTAAACTTTGTTTCTTTGGTGTGTTCGTTGAACCGTTATTCAAAGAAAACAACAAGTGTGCCCTTAGTTTTGCGTTRCCATATAGTTGGTTATTTTGAGTGCACATAGATATTTTTAGGAATTTATTTAAAAGCCCACATTTTTTTACATAGGTATTAAGAGCAACATTGAAATGAATAGTAAACATTAATATTGTGATTACATTTTTGAGAAAACTACTATAAAATTAGTAAAATATAAAAATAACCCTAGYGTGTCCTTAGATTTGCGGTTTACTGTACGTAATCACTCAATATCGTGCAKACATGAACTTAAAAAYGTTATATTAGAAGAGTGGCCTAAAATAACACCTCAGGAGACCAGCAAACTTGTAGGTTCGATGAAAAAACGGTTAGCAGAGRTCCTAAAGCGCCGTGGATATCCAACTCGTTATTAAAAGACAAAAAAAATTTTAATTTTACAATGTAACGCCTTCATATATTTAGTGCTTGTAGACTTTTGATCGCTTGTATTGTTACCTCGGAAGAGAAAAGTGCCGTTAACTCGTCTGTCTTGCGAACACGTGCAAAGAAACTTGGCGCCAGCATTCTACATTCAATTCAGTATAAGAAAAATACAACTTCAATTCAAAAAATAAATGAATTTTGTAAATATTTTGAAACAAACATTTTTATATTGACTGCTTGTAGACYTATGACTCTGACTGTACATTGACTTTGCGCGACTTGGATATATTTATTTGATCATGTACAACTTTCCTATTTATCCATGGATTTTGTTCATTGGTAGCTTAGTTTTTTATAAAGAAACAGGGCTTCTTATAAAATAAAAAAAATATTTAAATATCTTTTGTTTTAAAATTTTTTCCTCGCCAACGTTTAATTTTTTCATAAAAAAATTTAAAAACACGAAGTAATTAATCAATTTCTCAGAAATTATAAGGCCTATGGAAAAACGGAGTAGACAATATTTTTAGGAAATTTCATTCACTTTTATTTTCTATAATTATATAATGCAGTAAGATTGCTCAACTGGTCAGTGAGATATACATACATGATTAAATGAAGACACCTTTTTTTTTTGGTCGAAAGTGGTGTCAAGATTTTTTTTTTGGACTCTCGTGTTCTAGTTCTACCTCTAATTCAGATTTATTGACATGTTTGATTTTTTCGTTTTTTTGTTCTCCATTTTCTTTATTCTTGAACCAGCATTTCGATTCCGAGTGGTGCCGTCCGGGCTTATTATTTTTTTCACATATTGTGCATGCATTTTTCTCAGGTTTGGTCTTCTGGGTGTCGGGTTTTCGTTCTTTTTTTTTCTCAGCTAGGTGTTCCAGTTTTCCCAACGCGTCGAATAAGTTTTGTTTTTTTTTCAATGATTTACGATCTAGCTTATCAGTAATAAAATTTGGCAGAGCTGTGATAATCAGGTCGATCAGCCTTCCCAGGTGCGTGGTWTTTCGAATTTATAATAATTATATTATATAATCTATTATAATAGTCGCTCTTTTTTACCGCGAAGTCTACCAGAGACGCCGAATGGTATTTATACCCCAATGCATACCTGACAGGTGCCCAACCATTACTTGCGTAGGTTTCGATAAAATTGTTTTTCCATTCTGCCCAATTTGAATTTATGGTCAATTTCAGCATCATGGACGAGTACCAGTCAAGACACGATCGGTCTAGAAATAATTTAAACGTCTCAATCATCTTATTCTCTTTTACCTCCAATCTTCTGCATTCGGTTTCAAATTCTCGTATCCACTGCTCCGTATTTGGGTTTTTGTTCGAAAATTTATCTATAACGAATTTCTCAGCTTTTTCACTTAAATTCTCTGTGGTGTTCTTTTTTTTTCAACAATTAGTTGATTTATAAGGTCTTTTAGTAACCCATCTTCTGGCTCAACGTTGTCTTGGATTTGTTCAAGGAATGTGTCCCCAAAAAGCATATTTCCTGCCTCATACTGGTTTAGCTCTGGGGTCAATAAAATTCAAACACTCCGTTTTTCAWGTCGTTTGGTCAACGTTTCCTTTACTCGTGCGAACTCACTCGTTCCTTTTAATGAGGTATGGAGTGAGGTAGGTAGGTTTTTTATTACTTGATGTTTATTTACACTATTCACATTACTTACATTTTTATTTACCTAAAAATTAAGAGAAACGACATTTAATGTCAATTATTCCTCTATTTTATTTAAGGAGCATGTGCTTCTATCGTCTGCTCCTTTGAGTGCTTAATTTATCTTAATTATAATTTTCGCTTATACATGTAGTGACCTCTATCGACTATATCTTAAGTCTAGTTTTATAATGTACCTAGTGACATCTACTGGTAGTATATGTACAATGAATGGAAAGAATATCCTTTTCATTACATTTATATTAGGTATTTGAGGGCTCTGAGATCCGATTCAACTAATTTTTGATGCCCAGAATTACTATTAACTGTAAAGAGTTTTGTCTGAATTACACACAATAATCGGTAATATCGACCAAAAGTCAACTGTTGGTACCTAGGTACTTAATACTTTTAGTTGGATTTGAACAATTTTTGATAATACCTTACCTACCTTAAAGGAAATATTATTGTCAAATTGTATCCCATTATATAATATTAATTACTTCTTGACTTGTATACTGGAAAGTGAAAGAATCTTTAAAAATTTTAGTACTTTTAAACAGTACCGTTATATGGGAAGTGAGCGGGGTTATATTCCGATTTCACACTGTCGGTAGATGTTTTTGAAATATTAGCGCCCAAATTATTTCATTGTCGTAGCTTTAGTAGTTTAGAAGACTTGCACATTTTTTTCTCACAGATGCTCCATGCTAGTTAGTTATTGCACTTTATAGGTTTTCGGTTAATGGCATTTTGTGCACGTGGCAGCGATACGCCCGTCTACGAATCTGTCCTCCTTTTTCTGCTAAAGAACACATGTACGAAGTTTCGTCCATAAATCTTAATTTTTACTCAAGTTGCTTACACGGGCAGGCGGACGGTCGGACCGAAAGTCACTCGCAATTCAACTCGTCTTGTTATCGTGATCATTTATATAAACGCATAAAACGTAAAAAACTAACTAGTTAACCAAGTACTTCAATAGCCGTTTTTTTGACAAATCACGTGTAGGCCATGTTATGATTGTTCAGTATTGTTTGGCATTTCTTTATGGAAAGACTTTCGCCTAAACAACGTTTACAAATCGTTCAACTTAATTACGAAAATTCACGTTATTTCGTGCGCTTTGCTCCACGTATGGTCACCATAATCGGCAGCATTCAGAATTCATTATTGAATACTATTGACTGAATAGATCACGTCCAGCATGCATAAAAGAATAGCTGAGAGAAATTGAAGTTCGTGATCTCGGAGACATTTGGTTTCAACAATACCGCGTCACGTCAAGCGTGTCATTCGCCATTAAGGCGTTAAATGGATTTCCTCAAGGAAAAGGAGAACTTTTCAATATTTTTTTTCATACAAAAATTAAAAATTTTATTCAAACTTTTTGTTATTCCAACGTAACATTGCTTACAAAGATTTTGGTAAAATTTCAAAGAAAAATATTCAAACTCGGTCATTACGACCTAACTCCTGGCAGCCCGTCGAAAAAAGGTGTCTTCGTGTTTGATAGTAAACCCTCATCAAAAGTAAGAAGAAACAGGTGTAGCCGAAAATTTCATGMTCTTCCAACTTGTCAGGATCAAAGATGGGGAAATAGGCACAAATATGAAGCGATATTACAAAAACACGCACTTTCAATTTTATTWAGATAACAGCTAAGCACTTCATTCAGATATAGAACTGTAATTCGGCACAATTGATCGCAGCACCATGGAGCACCTGGAAAAGAATCGTCTAATGGGTTTAATTTATATATTATATATATTTAAAACTATTAGTCGGATCAACTTGAGAATATTCTCCAGATGTTATAGAATTAAATAAGACAGTAGAAAAATTATTTCTATAAATAATTCTTCGATCTTTCATCTCAWTACAGATGCATAGACGGACGGACGGACAGACAGAAAGTCTACGTACGACCCATAAATTAGATGTCTTGCTAAATGTAAAAATAATAGGGAAAAGTTACATGATTATTAGGAAATAAAAAAAAATGTATTCCAATACAAGTATAATAAAGTGCTCATAAAAAATTAAAAAAAAAAAAACAAATTCACAAAAGTTTACGCAAGGTATGTATGTAATGATGTGTGAAACCTGGTTGTAAAATATAGAATGGAGAATACGTCATTTGGTGAAATATCGAATCCGCAATATTTATCTAAATGAACAGTTTARGCCATACATCAAAACTTGAGAAAAAATAAAACTGTTGAAAGCAAAGGGCGGACTGGTGCGGGCGGAAAATTTTAAGTGACTAGATTACACTACTCACTAATTCACGGCCGTTGGACAGATGATAAAACAAAGAAAACATTGTAATATATTACTTTGTTATAAAAGCCGTGTTCTTTTAAATATTTTCCATATAATGGAAATAATGGACGTATTTTTTTATTTGGGAAGTCGATTTTCAGGTGAGTTCACATTCATTGCGTCTACTTCATTTGTTTGTTTTCATTTTTTTCTTTTTGTTGTGTCTAAATCAGCTGTGATAATGTAATCGATTTCCAATGCTGAAAAGTAGATGATACTTAATCAAAGTCACACCGAGAGTTTTCGSGTAGATTGCAACCGTGGTTAAACTGAACCTTGCCAAGGGTTGGCTTTTCCAGCAGGATAACTTTCCGAAGCACACGGACTACATTATAAAAAGGAATAGTTGGTTTACTATGCTCCACTTCAATTAAATATGCTACCACAGAGCTTTAATTTATTTACTGAGAATGAATGAATGGGTTTTTAATCATATGTGGTATCTTATTAACTTATATTATAGGTTATATTTAACTTGATAATGAAATTAAAAGCAACCGAATCAAATGAATGAAATCATTAATTCTTACCATTGAGATTATATTAGACAGTTTAATAAGAGCCGGGRTAAAAATTGGACAATGGGTTCTCTTTTAGGTGAAATCACATATCTGTGGACCTACGCGACCAACTTCAACCATGACATTATTTTAGTATTCCTATGTTAGAGTGTGAAAATTTGCAAAATTGGGCTACAACCAAGCCTACTTGCCATATAACAAAATTAAGAAAGCAAAGAGATTGCTAAAATACTGAAACTCAYGCATTTAATTTTACTATATCACTTAATTTTGCTAAGATATCTTACATATTTGGGGTATTCACAACCTCTCTTAAATCGTAAAGTCGTAAAATTTTAAATTTTTACACTTGTTTAAAAAAAAATTGTTGTTGGATTACATACAAAAATGAGTTTACACATTTACAATTCTCAATACTATGTTTTCGAATCGTTATAACTTATAACTTTAAGAGACATGKGAAAACCCTAATTTTTATTTAAGCAAGTGTAAAAATTTAAAATTTTACGACTTTACGATGCTTTAAGACAGGTTGTGAACGCCCCAATTGACTGATATACCATATACGATATAAAGGCAATCTGTTTGAAAATACCAGTTATGGGCAGTACTTATCCGATTTAAATACTTAAGTCAAATGGGGTATTTCGGTATAATAGTGATTTTATACCGACTGTTTTTATACTGTACTGTATACATAGTTTAATAGTTTTGTTCACCTAACGGTTGTATGTATCACCTAATTAATCGAAATCGCTATAGGGTGATATGTAGCATAATAAATGATCAGGATGATGAGACGAGTTCAAATA
>NW_017537004.1:159926-168638 GCF_001853355.1 Bactrocera latifrons
CTCATGAATTGGCAAAAAGTAACAGTTCATTGCATACCAAATACTGAAAAACATTGAACCTAAAAATTAATTGTATTGTATGTGGTCTGGGCTTTGTGCCCGAACGTGAGTGAACTATTTCATTCCATTATTTATATAGTTAGAATGAAATTGCAAATTTGCTAATATGACGTACATATGTATATGTGTAATAAAAATTAGTGATTTGCTTTCTGATGTGTTACTAGGGTTTCACATAATACGGGTATGCTGTTTTCTTTCACCTTGAATTCAGATAAAATATATCAGTAATTTTGTTATATTTGCACTTTTAAGTATATCTTTATATAAATATGGGATTTAATTTTGGTCAGAAAGTATTTCACAATTCGTGTTTGTTGCCTGTTGCTAACACTTATTTCAAAGGTAAGTAGCAATTCGAGATGTAAGAATAAACATTAGTTGGACTGCTTGCACTTGTAAAGCATAAAGATTTACCCACGAAATATTAGCGTAAATAAACAAGCATTAAGTTTAGTTTTTATGCCTTGAACAGAGTAGATTAAGTTTACCACGAAGTTTGTAACATCTAGGTACAAGTACTTGTATATACACGAACTAGCCCCTCATATAAGCTGACCAATTAAACTCAATACCTTGTATGGATAGCTTTTTTTTGATAAGGTATCTTCACAAAATTTGACATAGATAGTTGCCGAGGACCATTATCACATATACAGAGTAAATTAATAATTTTAAAATTATGAACAAAGTGTCATTTACTTTTAGGCCTTAGTAATATACATATGTATGTAGCTGCCATGAAAACTGTTTGATCAAAACCAAGAGAAGTAACGGAGTACTAGACTGGCATGTTTGAAAATTGTTTCAACAAGTATGTTCACAGTCAAGTGTTTACCAGATTAAGTTCGGTCTAAATAGCTCTATTGTTTTAAGCTGTATTTAATACTTAATTGTTAGTAACCTGATGAAATCAAACTTTTGCCTTTCGCTTGGCCCAGTAAAAATATGACTGCAATGTGGAGTCACTGWATTTAACCATATCTAATAGTTTCTATACAGAACAATTTATGGTCGAGAAATAGAGAACCAATACGCTAACTTTGTCTTTTT
Organism: Bactrocera latifrons; assembly: GCF_001853355.1. Classification (NCBI taxonomy): domain Eukaryota; kingdom Metazoa; phylum Arthropoda; class Insecta; order Diptera; family Tephritidae; genus Bactrocera; species Bactrocera latifrons. The sequence goes on from NW_017537004.1 coordinate 161,040, forward strand.
CTAGCAATTCTATCAATACGAGATAGATGTCTGTCTGACAGTCCGTCGTGATGGTAGAGTGATGAATCTTGATACACGTGTTCCTTGGCCAAAAAGGAATGATGAGTTCGCAGTTAACATAATCGGACTACTGCCACGCCCACAAAACCCCCCTACTTACTATTCAGYCGATGGCTGACTTTTTACYAAAAATATCGGTAAATGTGTGAAATATATTMTTGAAATTTGGAAAGAAACTTCCTGACAATAATATGTATAGGTTCGGTTCAATATTTCCCTTAGTTCCCATATACCTAATGAATGGATTTTCGAACTTCTGGCAGACTTTATACCCAATATGTGAGTTATCTTAATTAAATTGATTAAGCGCGTTTTTCTCATAACCGTATTATATTAATGTTAAAGCGCTGAAGTTAAATGGAGTCGATGTAGAAATTGGTCTTAATCTCATATCAGTAATATMATCAATTGCGATTTAGTTTATTCGGTTAAGTTTATGTCAGATACATACATATATCTTGTTTGAGGATGATTTTTATGCAATTTCGGTCAGGGGAAGTAAAAATAGTTCTAAAAAATCAAATTTAGTTTTAATTCGTCCATTAGCAAATGTTAAATTTTTCGCAAGAAACAAATTTCAAGAGTAAGTATTGCTCAGTTATATATTTGTTTAATTTACGTTTCTATACAAGATTATAASTAAAACATTGTACAGCTCATCATGTGTTTATTTCCTTAATAAATACACATATATAGTAATAAATGGTTCTCAACGAAATTTTGTAAAAAATTATCAGAAAATATTTCTTGGATAGAGTAATTACAGATGCTTACCATAAATGCACAGTTTTTTTTTTTAAAGATTATTAAGATATATTACTTATCGATCGATATACAAGTACATGATGGTTGTAGAACGATTTATTATTGACTTTCTACCACCGATAAAAAACGTATCAAAATTTTAGAACATTTTGTCGAAAATCTTCAATTGGATTTTGATTAGAAGTTGAGCAGAGATGTCTACTTAGATGGGTGATGAAACACCATTACGGACAAATTTTCAAAGGCATATGTATGTATGCACATTAATACATATGTATTAAGATTACTGATAACCTTACGCGTAGTAAATTTTTTCTAAATATCTTTATGACGTCGACAAAGTCTTATATTAATATGAAKATACAGATAGGTGATAATATGCTCTATGATTGCAATAAATCTTTAGGCATATTTCTAAAGCTCTTAATTAGCAGATGTATGTATCTTTCGAAATAATAAGGCATTCATATTTTGTTCRTTAACGCGAGTAGTTGGCCATTTGGATAGAAAGTTGCAAGTTCATAACAAAAATTTAAAGTACAATTTTTGTATATATACGAATATTACGATAAATTTATGGGAACTCTGAATTGTACATATATAAAAAACTACTTAAGATCAAGGAAATGAAAAAAACCTCGGGACTTTAATTATTTTAAYTCGTACCAATTAACGCGATTGAAAGTGCAACGAAATATAGATATATGTATATGTATATGTCCAAATTGGTTCCTTGTGTTATTTGTTAAATAGTGTTTATTATTCTATATTCAAAATGGCTGAAAATGTTGGGTCTACAACASCAACAAGTGATAACCGAAAAGGTATTACAAAACGTATTGCAATTAAATTATCGAATTACTTACATATATAAGTACAGGAGTTGATATCGTATATGCAGACGCCTCGTGAAGTGTTAGGTTTTACTCAAAAAAGAATATCCAATGGAAACAAGCTCTTTGTTTTTAATTGAAATTGTGATTGACATCTTAATTTGTCTATTGTTTCGAAGTTTTGAATCAAGCAAATAAACATTCAAACTTGGAAAAATCTCTAAAACAATTTTTTTTTTTAATTTGTCTTTTGATGTTTTGAATCAATGTTTGTATTGTAAAACAAAATTGTCCGCTCTACCTTTGATTTATTCTATAAAAACATTCCTTTAAAAGTTATCCTCTTCTTATTTACTGGCGTAGACAAGGGTTTAAGGGCTAAAAACGGTTTATCTAGATTTCCGGCAAAACTACGAATCTTATCGAAGAAAGTTTTAAGGAAAAGTTGAAAAAATCTACAACTACAATGCTAAATTCTACATGCGAACTCATATTATTTATTTTTTTTATTTTTTTTATTTTATAAAAGCTTACATAATAATATAATTATTATACAAACTAAGAAAATACGCAGCACTAGCAGCATGGGCTATCGGCCGAACAACTCATATTATACTTAACATTTTTCTTGGAAATAGTAAACGTCGCTTATGTAAAGATTTTTGAACTTCATGTTGATATGTGGATTATGTTAAAGGAACTTAGAGAGTGCCTGTGATACTTGGTGCCTAAAGTAGATAAAGAGCTTCAAATTAAGAAACAAAACAGTAGTTTGATACAGATGATCGTAGTAGTGTGGGTCATCTTGGGGCTGAAAATTACATTTAATATATATGGTACACCTGTCATCGGCGGTACTAGTTATATCGACCAAACTCTCCGAGGAGAAATTATAAAAATTGCTCTTATGGTTACTTAATGGGGAAAATCGGACAAAATTATTTAATATTCATAAGACTCTGTTGGTTTTAGGAGCTGCAAACAACCGTTAGGTGAATAAAACAATTATACTCTGTAGCAGCATGTTGCAAGAGGCTAAATTTAATACTGTGGAGTGTAGTCATTCCATTCCCCAATCATATCTAATAAATAATGTATCTAATATACATATGTATATATCTTTCTTATGAGCTACTTTTAATTTTTGAAAGGTACTAGAATAAATGACATAATGTATTAATGAAAAATATAAAGATAATTGTATAATTTTGTTTAYTATTATTAATGTTAAAATATGGACCAGCCGACTTCGAGCAAGCCATGAATTTAACAGGTTTCGGGACATTCAATTTAGTGTTGCTTATAGTTGGTATATTTGCGTCTTGCGCCGCCAGCTTTGAAACCACCACAATGTCGTATATACTTCCAATTGCTGAGTGTGATCTTAAAATGACACTTTTCGATAAAGGAATTTTAAATGGAGCTACATATGCTGGAATGATATCGTCGGCTGTTATTTGGGGATATCTCGCAGACACAATTGGGAGGAGAAAAGTTTTGATATACGGTTTTTTAATAGACGCCGTTTGCGTACTTTGCAGCTCTTTGTCGCAGAATTTTGAAATGCTTGTTGCCTTTAAATTTTTGGGCGGCTTCATGTGAGACTAATTTTGACATTTTGCGAATTGCTTCCAATTAGAAAACATTTTACATTATAGCGTGAATGGTCCTGGTGCAGTACTATTAACATATTTAACTGAAATGCACGGCTCCGCTCATCGACCACGAGTTCTTATGGTTTATGGGATGGTTATGTCTTTGGCAACACTTATAATGCCACTATTGGCCTGGGCGATATTTCCACAAGATTGGGAATTCGTATTGTTTAACTATTTAATAAGTATTATAATTACTGTGAAATCATATTTAGAATACTTATTTTAACCAATTACCCTTTTAGTACATCCGTGGCAAATATTTTTGGCAGTATGCAGTTTACCAAGTATAATCGGTGGATTAGGACTAATTGCGTTGCCGGAAAGTCCTAAATTTTTAATGTCTCAAGGAAGAAATGCTGAGGCCCTTCTAGCTTTTCAAAAGATTTATTCTATTAATAAAAGAACAAGCAGGAATACTTATCCAGTATATATTATCCTTGATAAAGTCATTATACATTTCATAATTTTATTATATTCTTTAGGTCAAAGAACTGGTTGAGGAAGTTCCGAATCGTATCCCGAATGTTGATGAGCTTATATTTAATGTAGAAAACAAACCAGTTAAGCGGAAATACAAACCTGAGCCCAGAACATTCTCCCAATCTTTCAAGGAAGGAATGAAGCAGATTAAGCCTATGTTCACAAAGCCTTTATTAGGTCACTCCCTTCACGCGTATGCGATGCAATTCTGTATTTTACTTGGGTATGCTTGGTCATGTATGTAAGACTGAAATTGCGAAACTGTCAAAGATTTATCTTTTGCAGTTTAAATACTGTTCGACTGTGGTTGCCTCAACTTTTTGCATCGATCGCAGAATACGAAGCTTTAGATAACGATGAATCAAGCTCAGCGAATCTATGTTCAATTCTAGAGTATAGTGTTAATAAAACATCAGTGATTACAGACTTTCACGACTCCTGTACTAACGTAAAATTTTAATTACTATTTACTAATTTGTTTTAATTTATCAAATAATGTTTATTTTGCAGCTACCGAACGTGTCAATAGATCTATACGTTAATAACATAGTCGTATCGGCGTCTGGTTTAGTAGCATATTGTTTTGCTGGTATAACTGTGCGAGCTATAGGAGCTAAAAATTTATTAAGTACAAATATATGTGATTAAATCATTTGTAAAACGATATTGTGAATAATCGTTCATACCTTTTAGTTTATGGACTCTTAATATCTGGCTCTCTCGGCATATCGCTCTATTGGTCGGTAAATGGTCTTTCCACACTTATTATATCATCTGTGTTTTTATCAGTGGCGGCCGTATCAACATCATCTCTATTAGGAGTGGTTCTTGCTCTTTTTCCAACTTCTTTGAGGCAAGTATCTAAACTTTTGTGTATATGTATAAGGAAGGTATTATATGTTATTTATATATATTATTATTATATATTTTGGTTATATCGAAGATATGTGATACAGAACTGTTCCACAAAATTACGTGCTCCTAGCTATTTAGTTAAGGGCAAGCTACCGGAAAGTAAAATAACTGAATAATCGGTTGTATGGGATCTGGCCGATTCCGGCAAATGATCAATAGAATATGACCGTTTAATATCGCATATTTACTGATACTGAAATTTTTATAACCATTAAAAGATGAACTTCTCCTTAAAAAACGTTGGTTCAAACCCGGTTTTGGAATCATAGCCTCTCAGACAAAGTTGTTCAGAATGAACCGTAGAATATTTCCCGTATCATGATTTTGCGTGTTTTTGGCTCCCTGTAAATCAACAATTTGTAATGTACATTGTTTACGACGAAGTTTGGAATGGAAGGAAACGTAGGAGACTCTATAATGTATGTATATATAGCCTCGGCGACGGAGTTCCTCTCCCACCACGAATCCCACACCAAACTTGTGCTCCTTTATATAGCCACTGTAGTAAATGTCACAAGGACCTACTCGTCTGGGCAGCGGCACCTTCCCAATTAAGGGCCAGAAACGATTCTTTTACATATGGTTCAAGCGGCTCACGATCTCCGGTCTTTAACCAAGTATCCTCTGGGTAGTCTAAGAACATCCGTTTGACGTCGAGAAGCTGCAATCACAACAGACAGCCGAACGATTTTCTACTCGGCTTGCACTCCTGCTCTCTGAGAGCACTCGTCAACAACTCGGTATACGGGAACTGTGGGACGGCATTTCAAACTCTTTACGTACAGCCGCACCCGAAACCATTGGTTTACGGAAAGTACAAAAGAACAGCTGGTACGACGAGCAGTGCCGTGTCTCAGCGGAGAGAAAACAGGTTGCCTTCCTCGCAACTTTACGATCGACCACAACACGTGCGGGATGAGACAGATACCGAGAGTTGAAGAGGAAGCGAGACGCATTTGCAGACAGAAAAAGAAAGAGGCCGAAATGAGTGAGTATGAAGAGCTTGATAAGCTGGCCGACAGGGTAATGCTCGAAAATTCTACGAAAAAATGCGGCGGCTTACAGAAGGTTTCAAGACCGGAGAACACTCTTGTAGAACCTCCAAAGATGATCAAGTCACCGATGCCCAGAGCATACTTAAATTATGGAGGGAACACTTCTCTAGCCGGCTGAATGGCAGTGAACGTACAACACCAAGAGAATTAACCCGATTCTCCAATCGAAGACGATGGAGCAGACGTTCCATTGCCCGACCATGGAGAAGTTCGAATAGCAATTAACTCCTTGACGTATTTCCACGAGTCTGACTTGTGGTACAATTTCTGTGCCAAACATGATTATCACGAGTCTAGCTCGTGATGTGTAGAAGTGTACATTTGATCAAAAGGGAATTGAAAATTTCCCGTTATTTTCAAGTAATAATGTAAACAAAAAACACTGTTGCAGTTGAGTGCATTATCTACGGTGTAACTATCCATATTTTATTTTGTTAAGCATAAAAATTAAATCGTAGTATTTTATTTTTTTTAATTTGTAAAACAAGCGTGCGGCAGCTGGTAAGAATCAAAACTGGTTGGTTTGGTGCAAGTTGTGTGCGAACAGTTGGAAAATATGGTCGGACGAAAGCATGCCCAACTTAAGTGTGCATCCATAAAAAATGGGACCCTACAATCTGCGGTAGCTACCATGGGATATGCCTCCGCAACATCGCATGTAAGGTTCTATCGAGCGTATTGTGTGAAAGATTAAAGCCCACCGTCAACAAATTGATTGGACTTTATCAGTGTGGCTTTAGACCCCGCAAGTCAAGAACCGAATAGATATTCACCATGCCAAATGCTGGAAAAGACTCATAAAAGGAGAATCGACACACACCACCTCTTCGTCGATTTCAAAGGAGCTGCTTTTATGCCGCGATGTCTGAATTTGATATCCTCGCAAAACTAATACGGCTGTGTAAACTGACTTTGGGCAGCACCAAAAGCTCCGTCGGAATCGGGAAGAATCTCTCAGAGCCGTTCGATAATAAACGAGGCCTCAGACAAGGCGACCTATCGTGCGACTTCTTCAACTTGCTGCTGGAGAAAATAATTCGAGCTGCAGAASTTARTCGAGCAGGTACAATCTTTTATAAGAGTGTACAGCTGCTGCCGTATGCCGATGATATTGGTATCTGCTATATGGTGCAGAGACTTGGACGATGACAACAACTGATGAGTCGACGATGCGAGTTTATGAGAAAAGTTCTCCGAAAGATTTATGGTCCTTTGCGCGTTGGCCACGGAAAATATCGCATTCTACTGAACGATGAGCTGTGTSAGATATATGACGACATTGATATAATTCAGCGAATTAAAAGACAGCGGCTACGATGGCTAGGTCATGTTGTTCGAATGGACGAAAACACTCCAGCTCTGAACGTATTCGACGCTGTACCCACCGGGGGAAGTAGGAAAGAGGAAGACCTAAACTCCGTTGGAAGGACCAGGTGGAGAAGGACCTGGCTACGTTTGGAATATCCAACTGGCGCCATGTAGCAAAGAGAAGAAACGACTGGCGCGCTGTTGTTAACTTGGCTATAATCGCGTAAGGGGTGTCTACGCCAATTAAGAAAAAGATGAGAACTGGTCTCTCAGTTTTGAGATATTCGTGGCCTTAAACAGAAACCACCCACAATCCTGAGCCTGTCAGAAGCCTTTAACATAGTCAGTCAAACAACGCTACTGCAGGAAATCGAAAAAACCACGCTCCCTCCAGCACGAAGTCAGTTTCCTTGCAAGCGAAGTTAAAGTTGTTTTTATACTCTCGCAACAAAGTTGCTAAAGAGAGTATTATAGTTTTGTTCACATAACGGTTGTTTGTAAGTCCTAAAACTAAAAAAGTCAGAT
>NW_017537004.1:169273-172358 GCF_001853355.1 Bactrocera latifrons
ATCTCAGGAACTACTCGACCGATTTCAATGAAATTCGGTATATGATATTTTCTTAACACCCTGATGACATGTACGCCTTCCAATATAACGCTATTTTCGTCCGTCCGTCCGTCTCTGTATAATACTCGTATATATATTAGGAACCAATGATGATAGCGGAATAAAACTTTACACAAATACGGTATTTGATGTGAGAGTATAAAATGTTCGGTGACACCCGAACTTAGCATTTCCTTACTTGTTTTTTCAGATTTTTTGATAACAATATCTTTCTAGATCACTGGTGGTGGCAATCGCAATGATGTTTGGTCGTCTGGGCGCTTTGGCTGGAAATATGTTGTTTCCTGTTTTTATGGAAATGGGATGTATACAACCTTTTCTAATGATCGGCGGTGTATTGCTTGGTAATACTTATTTTCGATACTTTTCCTGATACAATATATAATATGTAAATTTTATTTGACTCTGGAAATTTAAGTTATTAATTGGCTATAAAGAAGTTATATAATTCTCTGGTATAACATATTAATATTTGGAGATACATGTTCATATTGAACACATGATCAAAAACCATATTGTAATGCTTATCTCCTATTTCTTGTCTTAATTATACCCATATGTACATACATATATTAATTCAATAATTTTTACTCATGCAGCTGCTGGTGCTTTATCTTTCATTTTGCCAGACACGGAAGAAATGTCCTTAAAGTGAAATGTAAATAGGATACGGAAATCGGGGTTTCATGTACTACAATATTATCGACATATGCATAGCTTAGAATATTAATTATACATAAGGTATATGTTCTTGTGAGTAAATCATCATGGAAAACTGTAGTTGAATATAATGCTAGTTATACTTAAATCTATAGTCAACTAGTTTTATTTTCTTAAAATGTAAATATGGAAATCCGTATTGATATACATATGTATKTATAGTTGTGTAATTTACTTATTTTTATTTTTTTTTTTTGAATATTGTTTTCGGTTTTAGCATATGGATTAGGTTTTATGGTAGTGTACATAGACGGCCTAAAATGTGCAAACATAAGAAAGTTTCAACGTCTATTAGAGATAACTGGACACAACCAACCGTTATTTACCGCTTGATTTAAAACTGCTTCGGAAGAGTTTGTGTCGTGTTAGTTAATTTTGATAGAAAGATGTATGAATGGATGAATATTTACGATGTTTGCTAATAAATAAAACTGTTGAATTTCTGAGTGTGTTTCCTCGAAAATTCTCCGCATGCCTTCGGATGAGTTTACCGGACAATAGAATCACCAATCGAAATCACACAAGTCATTCTACAAACGCTGGCAGTGAAAGCCTTAATTGCAAAACTCTTTAATTTCTTGGGTTTGTCGATGTTTACCTTTCCATGTTATAATTTCCCCTTACTGACAGTTCATATAGCCGGACATCTTCTATAACTGGACAAATTTCATGAGCACAGCATTTTCATTATTATTTCTATACAAAAGCAATTCCTAATACCTGACATGAGTACGATCCAATGACCACAGACGGAAACTATTTGGTAATATTTCGTCTTATTATTTCTGGTAAACGGACAAGATTTCGTAAAATTTGTCAAGAAAAAATGTTCGATTTATAATCACCGTTTTTGACACAGTTTTTTAAGAACAATAGTAAAATGATGACAGCAAAGAAATTGTCTTGCGCTGGTGCCGTATGGTTCGGGATGGCTCAACGGATAATAATTGGTCAATTGTTGTTCATTCCCTCCTGGCTGTTATTGCCACGCATTTATTATTTCAATAGAAATATATGTATGTAGTTCTGAGTGATAATTACTTCTCATTTGTAAAGTTTTAAATCTAATGGGTCAAAAAGAAATTTTTGAAAAACTTCAACCAATTTTCAATAATTTTAATTTGAATAGCCGAAATAAAAAGCAAGCGACCGAAATTTAACTATTCAAATAATTTACAAATCAAAATATTCAAAAACAAAACAAACAAAATATTTGTATGGAAAAAAGTAACTTTTTGGAATTAACCAATTTTCCGACTTTTCCTCTTGAAAAGTATAAGGTATTTTTATTTCTAAACCTTCCTCGATCCACAACGAACAACCTCTGAAAACTTCATCAAGATTTGTGCAGCCGTTCTCTTAGCGTTACTAACAAACAAACATTTATTCGTTTGTATGGGAAAAATAAAAGGGCTGTTTTTGCGGGTTTTCCGGCAATTATTCGAGTTTTTCTTGCGGTAAAAACCTTTCTTGAATCTCAACGAGCATTAAAAAAAAAAGAATTGGCAAAATTGGTCCAAGCGTTGTTGAGTTATGCGCTTAGCAACACATTTTGCAATTCATTTTTATATATAGTATGTACTTATGTAAGTTAACTTATTTTTAGTTTTTATTTAAACATTTTTGTTTAACTTTAATTTCTAAGTTGTTGAAGCGATGTCCAACCAACTTAAAGAACAGCCGAATTAGAAGTGAAACTTAAATCTAAGCTTATGCTATCACCAACTTAAGATTCTTAGCGCCGGCAGAGCGAGATGCCGGGAGCGACGCATATTGTTAGTGGCGTGCTAGTAGCGCCATTAAAATCCCCAATATTAGTTTCGCGCTATTTTAGTGGGTAGTGGTAAAGTGTCCCGATGCGTTGTAGCTTACATGCTACAGTACACTGTATAACCGAGTTCGACAGCCAAGTAAAGTTTTATTTGGAGAAGTAGGAGACTTCAATGTAATGAGTACTATGGCTGAGCTCTAGAGTCCTCTTTCGTACCGTAAGCTTTTATTTATCAAATATTTCATATGTAGTGGCATCTTTGGCACTGGTATCATATTCATTAAAGATTGGCTTGATTCCTTAGACTGACTTTAAGTGGTGTATATCTTTACTATGTACATATTTTACACTATTTACTGCTTAAAGTATTTAAATATATAGTATAATRGAAAAAGGTTTACAATTCATTTTCATTCTTACAAGTGATTCTTACTCTAAATGTTTCTTAATTTATATGGAATTATAACATTGGCTTTGCCTCAGTTAATAATATAAGTATATGTACATATACTCTCGCAACAAAGTTGCTAAAGA
>NW_017537004.1:173197-177482 GCF_001853355.1 Bactrocera latifrons
TCGAGAGGTTTTTTACCGGTTGTTGAATGGATTGAGTTGTTGTATTCAAAAATTGATTTGTCTAGGAGTTCCTCAAATGATTCATGTGTATTTTCTGATTTGAGGCAACGTATTATTTCGGTAAGAGCAAGGTGAAATTTTTCAACTTGATCCTTCGAACAGCTTTTATAGGGAGAAGCTTTGTGAATCTCTATATTGAATTGATTAGTCAGCATTAATATGATTGGGCTGGAATTAAATGAATTTTCATTGTCGAATATAATAACATTTGGTATTCCTAATGAAATTTTGATGTCTCTAAGAGGTTGTTTCAGATCCTCTGCCGCTCGTGATTTAATTAGTTTAATAAGAGCATATTTCGAGAATTTATCTATGGCGGTCGGAATGAGTTGTTTGTTTGTGTGGTATATATCGATTTGGACAATATGTCCGGGGTACTCAGGTATTGGTGTGCTTTGAATAGCACACAATAGTTTATGAGGGTGACGGTCGTATTTATTAAACTTATATGTTCTGCACTGTTTCACGATTTTTTTTAATCTTGGCTCTCATTTGTGGAAAATAAAACTTTTCTAGAATTCGCAACTTGTTTTCTTCGCAATTTCGGTGGGCACGATTGTGTTCCTTAATAATTTCTTTATTTTGATCGGCTGAATTTGTTAAATCTCTTCCTAACTTCTTAGTGAACTGTATTTTGTATCTGTTGAAACGAGGGGCAAACATCTTTTGTATCATACCTAGTGTTCGTTCGTCYGTCGTGAGGCCATTAGTCACCGATGGGTTCAGATATGATTTAAGGATATTGGCTAATTTTTCTTCGTTGAAAGTCGCGTCAGTTACTGTGTGACGATGATAGGTTGGGAATGGAATTTCAAACTTATAGTTAGTATTATTTCCTACATTGAGAATGATTTGGTTCTTGAATACGTTAAGGGATATATTGCCAATGCTATCAAATTCTTAGATTCCATCACTTCATTTTAGAATTAAAATTTTTTGTTAGATTAGGCGTATGTTAATGGTTGATGGTCTGTAAAGAAATTTACTTTGGCAGTCCCGTACGGGTAGTTTCGAAGGCATTTCAGAGCCCAAATAATAGCTAGCATTTCTCTCTCGTTAGAGGCATATACTTCCTCTTTTCTATTTAGGATTCTCGAAATGAATATAATGAGTCTATTTTCCTGTGTTAATACTACGCCAATAGCGTATTTTGATGCGTCCGTCGTTAAGTGAAATTCCTTACTATAATCGGGATAAGATAGCATAACGTCTTCTGACAATAGAGAATTTTTTTACCTTTTGGAATGCCTCGATGGTTTCTTCAGATAGGTTAATGTATTTCCTACTAGAAAGTCTTTTGGATATATGTCCTTCCTCCTCTCTTAAAAGGGATGTCAAGGGTTTCGTCAATTTGGCCTAATCTTTTACGAAACGACGATAGAAACCGGACAGTCCTAGAAATGACCTGAGGTCTTTTATGGTTCTTGGACAGGGAAAGTTTTTAATTGCCTCTAMTTTTTTTGGGTTGGTTCGTATACCGTTTTGGGATACAATAAAACCAAGGAATTCAACTTATGTTTTCAAGATTTCACATTTGTCGATTTGCCCCTTCATATTAGCGTTTTGTAAAGTTCGAAATATGGTTTCGATATTTTGGAAATGGGATTCTGTATCTTCACTAAATACGATTATGTCGTCAATGTATACGTAGCATATTTTCCCAATGTGCTCGMGTAATATATCGTCGAGTGCACGTTGAAAAATTTATGGTGCATTTTTGAGACCGAATGGTTGTCTTGTGAACTCGTATTTTCCGTGCCTTACGGAGAAAGCCGTTTCTTTTATATCGTTCTCTTTTCGAGGTATTTAATGAAATCCACTTTTAAGGTCTTTCACGGAAAAAATTTACTTTTTCCTAGTTCTGAAAGTACGTTAATGATGTCGAGTATGGGATAACGATCAGGAATGGTGACGGTATTGAGTTTCCTATAATCAATAACGAGTCGATATTTTTTCTTTCCTGAAGCTCCAATTTTCTTTGGTACTATCCATACCGGAGAGTTATAAGGAGACCGTGAAAGTCGAATTATGTTATTATCAAGAAGTTCCTGTATTTGTTTTTTAACTTCATCTTTCAAGGAAATAGGATATGGGTAATATGCCGAATATATTGGCCTTTTGGTTGTAGTTCTTATTTCACCTTTTACGATGGTTGTGAATATAAGCTTTTCGTTTGGTTCAGCAAATAAAGTTGAGTATTGTTTTATTAAATTTTCGAAATTAAGTTTTTCTTGATCAGTCATGTGCTCCATTCTGATGCCAATATTATTTAAGGAAGCTCCAGATTGTTGTTTTATTTTAATTTTATAGTTATTGCAAATAGTCATATAGTTTTCTTTCGTATGAATGATGGCAGATAGTTCTTTTAGGCTATCATTCCCTAATATTCCGTCGAAGGATTTTAAAGGTGGCAATAAAAAGAATTTTACATTGAAATTATTTTGTTTAAATAAATTTACCAATGTATAGTGAGTTATCTTAACATTACCTGCTATTGAATTTACGTGGAATATTAGGGTGTCAAAAAATCTTGCGGCATTTTCGTCAGTTGGCGTTGAGAGCGCGTAGTTCTAGTTTTATTCGTCGCATCAGGTCATGCTTTACCTTTTTGGAAAGCTAATTTCACGCGCTAACACATGTTTGATTTATTGTCGTTTCTGTTAAGTCGTTCGTGAGTTATAGCGTCGCAAACATGGAGCAAAATAAAGAGAAAATACGGCATATTTTACAGTACTACGACGATAAAGGCAAAAATGCATCTCAAGCCGCCAATAAAATTTGTGCAGTTTATGGACCCGATACAGTTTCCATTTCCACGGCCCAACGATGGTTTCAACGTTTTCGTTCTGGTGTAGAGGTGGTCGACTATGCGCCAAGCTCCGGAAGGCCTGTCGTCGAAAATTGCGATAAAATCGCTGAATTGGTCGAAAGAAACCGGCATAGTAGCAGCCGTAGCATCGGTCAAGAGCTGAGTCATAAAAAAAAAAATTTATGAAGAATTGGAAATTCAATAAAAAAATACCGCAAGACTATTTCGACAACCTATATATATTTTTATTAGGAATGGGGTTTTGAACACGTTTTGGTTGTATGTAATTTCTGTTCGAGCCAGTATCGACGAGGAATTTGAGCAATTCACCACTAGTTGTTTTGTACTCGAAATATGGTAGTGATTAGTCTAAAAAAATGTATATCTGTAAAGTCTTCGGGTTCGTTAGGAAATGTCTCGTTTATAAATTTTGTTTTGTTCGCGTATTCAATTAATTTTTGTTCATAATTATCTTGTTCGTTTTCAATTTCTGAATTATTGATGTGAAAATTTCTTTGTAGTTTTGGGGGATTTTGATTATTGGAAAATCCACTTGTTGGTCTTTTCCCCGCGTATTTAGGAGCAAAAGGTCTGTTCACATAGTTAACATTAGCTGTTTTTAGAATTGAGTCTATGTCCATAGGTTGCGGTGGTTTTGGGGCTGTTGGCTGTTGGTGGAGGAAATTTATAATCATTATTTCCTATTGGTTGTAAGGTCTATTTAGTTGGAATACCCTTTGAGGTATTTGTGGCGAGCGAAATGGTTGAGGATAATCTCGATATTGATTAAATGTGTTGGGGTGTGAATTATAGGAAAAAAGTGGTGGTGAGCTTGTGGTTAGCCCCTTTCCAATGTTACTAGTATGTCTGGCGTACTTAGTCCTAAATTTTTGATTCTTTAATTTTGTACATAGATATAGAGCCTGTGGTAGGTCTACTGGTTCTTTCATTCTCAATAATCGCGGTAGGTCACCTTTAAGTCCTCTGATAAAAGTATCTAAAGCCTTATCACGGTATGTGCCTAATAAGACGTTCATGGATTCACTTCCAATATCCATACACGAAATTTTATTCAAAATAACAGACAAATGTTCATACGCGGCTTGATAGAATTGTTCTACCGTTTTGTTGCCTTGATATAGAGTAATCATTTGGTACTCAAGTGTGCCTAGATCCCGCTTATCTGCATAATGCTGAGTCAAACAACGTGAAATACTGTTCCAGTTTAGTGGAGTATTATACGACTCCAAAACATTATCAGCAGTTCCCGTTATTTTATTTCTTATAGAATTTATAATACCAAAATATTTAGCTGTTCCTCTGATAGGTTCATACAACTTTAAAATTCTCTCTAAGCTCCTCTTCCAAGAGCTGTATTCGATTGGATTTCCCGAAAATTTTCTGAGGCAGCGATCT
>NW_017537004.1:177740-181473 GCF_001853355.1 Bactrocera latifrons
AATTTATAATTGTATTTTATTTTATTATAAGGATTATTTTATAGAATTTTATTATAGTTCGTTAGCTAAATTTGCTTTTGTGTTATATTGAACTTCATTTTATATTTCTTAATAAATCTAAATAAGTAGTATTGTTATTTTAACTAATAATTTTTTATCAATAAGTGTTCATATATACATATATTTTTGCGCGTGTAAGTTGTGTCGAAAAATTAGAATTTGTTTTTTGTTTTAAACAGTATAGAATGGGAACTTTTTCTCTCTTTTTAATTTTTAGTAATAACAAACTTTTACCTTATTTTTCATTCTTATTATATTAATTTTTTTTATTCAACAACTAAGAATACACTTTTACATAAAAGTTTTGTGAAATGAATAACTGATTCAAATTTTTCGTTTTTGTTAAAAATTAATGTTTTTTATTTAGGAAACGGTATATCGGAATAGGAATTTTTTTTCCTCCTTTTTTTTGAATTTTTCACTTATTTAGTTAATTGAATTTGACAATTAGAAGTCAAAATTATAATTCTTAAAACTAACATCTTACGAACGTGCATGACTGGAAGAAGTATCCCGTTTAATCCTTTTCGTCATTACGAAGGTCCCCCCGATGGCCACTTTCTCGCATGCTTCTTTTCCTCAAGAGTGGGTAAGAGATCAGATGGACGATTAATTCAGTTAAGTTTATAATTGAAAAAATTCCACAGCAGGCTCCTTCAGGYTGTATGTGTGGTTCTCCAATTCGTTGGGCGCCAGTTAACTTATTTTAAGTTTTATTTTTAGTTTTTATTTAAACATTTTGTTACAACTGTACAAAAAATACTTTATTAACTTTAATTTCTAAGTTGTTGGAGCGATGTCCAACCAACTTAAAGAACAGCGGAATTAAAAGTGAAACTTAAATCTAAGCTTATGCTATTACCAACTTAATATTCTAAGCGCCGGCAGAGCGAGATGTCGGCAGYGACGCATATTGTTAGTGGCGTGCTAGTAGCGTCATTAAAATCCCCAATATTAGTTTCGCGCTATTTTAGTGGGTAGCGGTAAAGTGACGCGATGCGTTTGCCAAATTATTTACCTGCATTCCTGAGCATTCTTAAGTTTACATGCTACAGTACACTGTATAACCAAATATTTGTTTTGTTAACTTGTATAATATTTTAAAACCTTATGCACTATTTTTGAGTTCTTAGTTATCTAATTAAACATATGTACATATGTATATGTATGGCACACCACATGGGGTTGTTTTCAAGTGCACAAGTGCATTTGTAATCAATTACTCAAATCTAAGTAAATATGTTTATATTACATTTCTTGAGTGCATGCGTATTGCATATACAATACGTGCCTGCATATAAATTCATATATTTTTGTGTTTTGTATTGCCCCTGCCTTATCTAATATATGTGGACTGTATCAATAGTAAGATGTTTCTTATCTTATTTAACATTTGTGATACATATATATATGTAAAAGGTTTAAATATAATGTTGTTGTCCGTGCTTTGRTAGCGAACTTGTTTAATTTAGAGCAACGCTCGATAGAAACCTATAAACGGTGTTGAGGAGGCTTATCCTACTGTAGTTGGCGCAGAGGGAGACCCCACCCTTTGTGGATTGGACAGAGAACACTTAAAATTTAATCGTTGCAAATGCTTTCGCCCAATCATATTTTACAAAGAAGCTGAATGCATTCTTTATCAGTTCTTCGACGCCGTGTTTAAATAACTCGGCCAGTAATCCATCGGCCCCTGCCCTTTTGTTGAAACGTCTTTTTACTGCCATTCAGAAGGGTGGAGAAGTGTTTAATCCATAATTTTAGTTTGCTGGGCTAGATCACTTTGAGGGCTCTATAAGTCTTGAAACATTCTGTTCGTCACCGCATCTTTTTAGGCTCTTCATACTCACGCATTTCAGCCTCTCTCTTCTTTTGTGTCGCTTCCCTCTTCAACTCTCGATATCTGTCCCATCTCGCACGGGTTGTGGTCGATTGTAACGTTGCGATGTAGGCAGTCTACTTTCTCTCCGCGGCGACACGGCACTCCTTGCAATACCGACTCTACTTGAGAACTATCACTAAGCTGCTACAACCGTCATTCATTAACATATTTTTTGACATATTGGYTGGTGAAAATCCTTACAATTMATTTCTTTGAAGTTTTATTGAACATGTACAATATTTTTAACGGACTCAACTGGGAGGCGGTTACACTCGTTACCAGAGATAAAGAGATGTTTAACTCCTCTCACTGGAAGTGAGAGTGCAATTACTAAACGGTAAAACCTACTGAACTTTGACAGCTAATCGAGTTCAGTAGGTTTTGACGTTTATCAATTGGAAACGAACGATGGCCAGATTGAAATCTTAGCAAAAAATATGTAAACGGAGGGATTTGTTGCATCGTTCAAGACCACTTATAAAAAATGTAAAACAATGAAAATTAAATAAATTTGTGAAATTTAAAGGTATTTGATGAAACATTTTGTAATTTGAAGCATCATAGTATTATTTTCAATGGAAAATGATTAAAAACATTTAATGATTGAGAGCTAACCAGCTTAAATCCTTTTATTGGATATTCAAAGGTCAAAAGTCAGTTGTTCTAATTTGCTTTAAAAACATTTAAATAGTTTCTCCATATAATAAATAACCACTATATAGTAATTGTTATTCGTTTTAAATGTTGGGTGTTTTAATTTAAAATTCCCAAAAATTGTTAATTTATTCGATCTGGCCATATCGGAAAATGTTATAAAAAACGCTTATTTTGAGGCGCTTTCAAACTGGAATAAGTTGAACATCCCTTTATTCCTGCTCGTTACTCCACTGTATATTGACTAAGGAAAAAATGCGCGCGCAATTTGCGTTATGGCTCAGCGTTCTTATTAGCTTTGAAGAATTGACACAGCTGGTCATTAACAAATTGCACAAAAAACTCGTCTGATATTTCCCGGTCCTCTTTTTTCGATTGCAAGAACGCATTCAAATTTACCAACTGATCGATCAATTTCTTGTCGTCAATATGAATGCAACAACCGGAATGTTTAACGTAGGTACCAGCTGACGACAGCCTTACCCATATGATGCTGTCGCACATCCATGCGACGGTATACATTTATGTATGATGGCGATATCATATGGTGTGCGTTCCAAAACTAAACCGAGTTTAACTCGCGCAGGAATTTTATGTCGAAAAAATCGTGCGAAAATTGAAATCAGTCGAGTTTCGCAATCATGAATGATATGATTCATGTAAATGCATCCAAATTCAAAGCGCCTAAGTAGACCAAAACGCATCGATGCTTACTTAGTTTCACGCACTCGCTCAAAAAAAAAGTTATTTAAAAAATCGCCGATTTAGGAGGAAACCAGACATTTTTCATGAAAATCAGAGAATTTTCTCGAAAATTAGGAAATCAGTGCGGAAGGTTAAAATCAGGGAGGATATATGGGAGCTAAGGGAAGTGTTATTACGATTCAACCCATTTTTGACATACAGACATATCTCTTTCATTGACCATTTAACATTTTGTCAAATTAAAAAAAAATTGAAAACACGAATCTAAATATAAGTACATACATGCGCATCGATATTTCATATAGGAACGTTGTGTCTATAGCCTTTTATCCGTTTGGCTAATTCTTCTTCTTCTTCTTAATTGGCGTAGACACCGCTTACGCGATTATAGCCGAGTTAACAACAGCGCGCCAGTCGTTTCTTCTTTTCGCT
>NW_017537004.1:184923-204437 GCF_001853355.1 Bactrocera latifrons
GAAGTCGTGAGCTGCTTGAGTCATATGTAAAAGAATCGTTTCTGGCCATTCCCAAGTTAATGGCGATCAGAGACTTTCCTCACTGGCGTGAACTTCTACACATGACCCCATCCTCATTTTAATTACGTGGTGTATTTTTATACTCTTGCAACCAGTTGCTACCTAATGGTTGCATGTACCTAAAACTATACGAGATAGATACGAGTATAGAGTTATATATATAAAAATGATCAGGGTGACGAGAAAAGTTGAAATCCGGTTGACTGTCTGTCTCTCCGTCCGTCCATTCTTCCGTGGAACCTATAAATTGAGTAAAAATATAGATACCTAATGGTATTCAGGTTTCTTAGTACAAAAATAATTACGAGTTCGTAGATGGGCGTAATCGGACCATGCCATGCCCACGTATCGCCATTAACCGAAAACCTATAAAGAGCCATAAGTAAGCACTAAATTAAGATAAAAAGCTGTAATGCTGTTACGGAGGATCGTAGTAACAAAATTCACTTTTGGATTTTTTTTTAAAGTGAGCGTTCAACGCCTTCTAACACGTTTAGTATACATATCTCCTAATTCACTTAAGCCACAACAACCAAATTTGCTGAGTACAAATATTATACCTATGAACTTCTACGGACATTGTGAAAATTGATGAAACCGGAGGTAACCCCTCTCATTCTCCATATAACAGTACTGTTAAAAACTACTAAAAGCGCGATAAATCAATAACTAAATACGCCAGAGACATTAAATTTTACCATCGAGATGGTATGAAAAAGTTTTATGGGAGCTGGTGTAAAAAGTTGACGGTGGGTGTGGCACCGCCCGTTTTGTAGTGAAATCCCATATTTCGGGACTCGACCAAGAGATTTAGACAAAATTAGTACGTGGAATTTCTCTTGCATTCTTATGTTACATTGTGAAAATGGATGAAATCGGACAAAGACAACGCATCCTTCCCATATAGCACAATTTTAAATTCGAMTTGATTCGAGATAAATCCTGGCACGAATAATGTCTTTAGTGTGTGTCAATTTATGATAAAAAATTATAAATCCATTATAAACTTCTCAAGACCATAGGTACCGAATAGTTAGACCGCGGTACCTATAGTTGGCTTTCGATTGAAAATTTCGGTCAATGTGTGATATATATAACTCAAATTGGGCGTCTGTATGTCAAAAATGGGTTGCATCGGACGAATACTTCCCGTAGCCCTAAGATACCTAATATGAAGATTTTTCAACTTTGGGGTGACTTTGTATCGCATATATTGGCTAACATGTGAGTTATCCCAATGAAAATGAGAGAGTGTGTTTAATTCATAACAGTATATCTTTTGTGCTTAAAATAGATACATTTGAGCGAAAACTTGGTTTATCCCCAATATAACTAATATCAGAACTTTCGAACATCCCGCTGACTTTACTCTATATGATTGGTTTTTCGTCTAATAGGCCTTACCTGGCTTTGATTCTTGCAATTTGCAATAGTATAAAATGTTCGGTTGAACCCGAACATTGCCCTTCCTTACTTGTTTTATTAATTGGAATCTTATAGCCCTGATAGACGAGTAAAATAAATGAGCTTTAAGCAACGCTAATGCGCATTGAAATTTTATGGTGACAGACGGCAGACTTAGCATTTAGACAGCTGATAGTGAACTTTCTTTATTTATTATAAAACAAAAAATGAAATGAAAGTGAATAAGATAAATTATTAATAGAATTTTGGTATTTTTGGAAAATCAATATAAACTTAAGGAAAAAATTCGTTTATTATTAAATACGTTAAAAGATAATAGAATGAAATTAAAAGCAATAACTGATTGTAGTGGGAAAAAGTTAAGAATATTGGAAAAATGGATAGCAAACTGTGCGTTGTTTGTTTTCTACCATCTAAAGATATTAAAAATTGGTTTTGTTTATATATTTGCACATAATTTAATTAGCAATATAAACCCCTTACCTCTGCTGCTGTAACAAAGGAGGCAGCAGACTTCAACCGACATCTGTCAAAAAATAGCAAAAATCGTCCATTTTTGAGCAGTGTTGCCTACTGAAATTTGGTAAATTCATATTATGAATTAATAGACGGCAGCGCACCACCAAAGAATTGGAGGAAGTGGCAGTGTTGGTAGCGTTGACACACATGGCGTAAATCGACAATAGTTTTTTGCGCTGTGCATATGACACCAATGTAAAATGTTCGGAATCTTAGCAAATCTCAAATTATTTACTTTATTTCTGCTACAACAACTGCAGGATTACGCTTTTAAGAAGTGTAATACGGAAGAGGATGCATGTGTAACCGGCCCTGGCGGAAGAAGTACAAGATCCAAGTAAAATGTCACTATTGGGGAAAGATTGGCCATAAATTTGGCGAATGCCGTAATCGACTGGAAAGGCGAAACAAGGCAAAAGAAAACATCAAAATGGGTGCTGAAATCCGGACCTGAGAGAGAGCGAAGAGATATAAGATAAGACGTGTAGATATTTGCACTTTAATTTCGCCAAAGATGGTAAAATTATCAGTACAGTTGGTAATGAATTGTACGGTCAATCGAGTCACCAAGGTCAGCCCATTAGATAGGCCTTTTGGCCTATTACCTATAGGTTAAGAAGTGGATAATTTAATTAATAGGGAATCTTTAAGAAAACAAAAAAAAAAAAGAAAATATGGAAGACAATGCTTGTTATGACAAACGTTGTGCTTTATTCAGGGAAAAATAGTAAAATGTAATATAGGAGACCATGTGTTGCTAAAGAATAAAAATAAATATAGTTTAAAAAATTAAAAAACACTCTTTTAAAGCATATCGAACTAAAAAGTGAAAAATAATTCTTTGTATAAACTAACAGTAATAATGAAGGAAAAATTCCTGCATTACTGTGAAAATAGTGTGGAATGCTGGATAAATATGAAAAATATGTCACAAAACACCTCACGCTTTTCTCACAATAATGCCGGAATTTTTCCTTCATTATTATTGTTAGTTTATAAAAATAATTATTTTTCACTTTTTAGTTTGATATGCTTTAAAGCGTGTTTTTTAGTTTTTTTAAACTATATTTATTTTTAATTTTTTAGTTTGATGTGAGAAACCCCACATTTGGTAAAATATGAACTATGAAATGTAGTATTGGTTAAGTAAATCGATAATTAGGCAGCATTTAATATCTACTCCTAACATTTCATTGACTAATTGTTATATTATTTACGACCAAGATCTATTGACGACTTTACGAATTATTACTTCTTAATCGAAGCTTCACTGTTGCATGGGGTTTTGCCTGTCAACTTTGAACAGTCTAGTTCTTCAATTCGAATACCGTCCAAAGATCTACAACGACTAAGTGCTACATAAGCTTGTCCAGCAGCAAACAGTCGAGAGCCCAAATAAATTACTGCATGTTCTACTGTACGACCTTGCATCTTATAAACGGTCGACGCTCAACTCAGTATGCTATTTAAATGTCACCAAAACTAGTTTTAAATAGATGTTGCATACTTTTAAGGGCATCTTTTTGGTGAGCTACTTACAATTACTATCGCCTACCTACAGTGTCGCTGTGGTTTCAGTACCACTTAAAAAATTTACAAACATACATACATACATACAAGTGAAGCTAATAAAAGCGTTTTAAAACTGGTCGCCTAGCAAAACTTGTAAGTCCAGAAAGAGATATGTATGTACGTATGTTTTAGAATCATTAACAAGCAAAAAAAAAAAACATGTAAGTATACGCATGAATTTTTGAAAGCAATGCCAAATTGGCAAATAAGCAAAGATGTTGATTTGGACGGATAAAGATAAAACCATGGCACAGTTGGTGTCTTGAAATCACAAGAGGGGATACATTGACCGCTCTATAACAGATGGACTTGTTATGGCGGGGGTCAATGAGTGGGTATAAAAGAAAATACACCAGTTGGTAAAAATAATTAATTTTGCATGAATTGTAAAGTATGGTTAAGGAAAAAATGTAATGAAAAGAATTTATGAAATGTTAGAAACTAATTTGCTTATTTGTCTATTCTTGATTTTGTCTAAAAGTCTCAAATATTATGTGAAGAAATAACAAATACAATRACAACTAATATGTTAGAGTATGGTAGTTTGAAGTAAGCATACGAGGAGGTGGGATTTGTCAGGAAGGCCGTATCAGAATAGGCGTCCGTGCCATAGTAGAGACTTAAATATCTTATCACTCCCACGAAGTAATACCTAATAAGATGGTTGAAAGTATTTTTATATTTGCTAGTAGAGACGACAGTTGAGAAGAGTGATGCTACTAATATGTAAAATGTAAAATTATTCAAAGCTCTTACAAACCTGACATTATTTTACAAATAAAAGCAAAACAAAAATAGCTCGTTTATATCATTTGTAATAGCAATTRATAATTTAAAACAAATAAATTTACCTTTTTACTAATTTTTTGCATAAACAAATTCACTTTGAACAATATATTAAAATTTCATTTARGTGAAAGGTATTAGTATAGCCACAACGAAATTGTGTACATGCAAAATGGACAGCTKGGCTGTTTTGCCTTCTTACAAATGTTCATTTTGAAGGATTCAGTTTCAAGACGCCATTTACAGTTCACTGTCGTGCTGCCATRTCCTGTCGCTCTCTATATGTTCAGCACTTTACACAAATATTCCTAAATACACGTGCGCTGATGCTCACTTATCATTGGTCGCGTAAACATGTCACGGAAGTTATGGCGAGTTCGCGCGGAGACGGTGTAGAGCAAAAAATTAGTTCTGACACAAAACGTTGGAAATAACCAAATGGCAACTTTGTCGACAAACAAAGTTTATTACCTTTGGCATAAAATTATCATCTCTTTAAACTAATAAGAACAACGAAAAGTCAAGTTTGAACATATTTTTAAACAACATAAGGTAAAATATTTTGGTCAAAAACCACTTTTTTTCAAATTTTACACTTTTTTTGGAATTCCCCTCCCAAAAAATTCCTCAAAAAATCGCTTTTTTGAAGCCTCTAAAGCAGGCTCCTCACTTAACACTTGCCATTGTTCGTCCGCGATCTTCACTTTTCGGCGACATGAGATAA
This sequence comes from Bactrocera latifrons, assembly GCF_001853355.1. Lineage (NCBI taxonomy): Eukaryota > Metazoa > Arthropoda > Insecta > Diptera > Tephritidae > Bactrocera > Bactrocera latifrons. The sequence goes on from NW_017537004.1 coordinate 190,010, forward strand.
ATGAGATTTTGTGTGCACACAGCGCCCCATACTACACACATGTTAAAAATCAAACATTTCTCAAACATGGGTCGGTATGCGCACAAGCCCATACACGAGTAAACTTTTCTTTTTACTGAATTTTATGAATATTTTGTTTAAACTTAATTTTTTTATCATTCGAGATTGGTCAATGATAGTGCGTCCGCTCATTTTTGTCACTTGCGCGAATATTTGATTTTTTGCATATGCCGTATTCCATGTATATATATGTACATGCATGAAGGAAAGACAAGTTAGATAATCTTTACATACGAGGTTTGTTCAAAAATATTTGCGAATTTTGTGTTTTATCAAAAATTATTTATTTAAACATGAATATCTAGTTTGTCCCCTTCAAAATAATCCCCATATAATATCTCAACACTTGTGCTAACGGTTTTTCCAATCTTCGAAGCACTTCAAAAAATCATTTTTTTGTTTTATCTTCTTCAGCTCCTCCTTCGAGGCCGTCTTTATCTCGTCAAGAGAAGCGTAACGTCGTCCTTTCGTGGGCCTCTGGGATCTGGGGAATACGGTGGCTGCGGCATCATTAGTGTGTTGTTTTTGGCCAAAAAGTCGCGCACAAGCAACGATGTGTGAGCAGGGGCGTTAGCGTGGTGCAAAAGCCAATTTTTGTCACATCTTCTCGGCCTTCTGAGAAYATTTTGTGCCACCGATAAACGTTGCTTCGGTCCAAGGTAGCTTCTCCGTATACCACAGTCAACATTCGGAATGCATCCGCGCACTTAATTTCGTTTTTCACACAAAATTTRATACAGGTTCTTTGATCCATTTTTTTKAATAGGYAAAAATGGAAGACGATCCAAAACACGTGCAAGCAAAGCAGCTGTCAATAATTAAATGAACATTCAAAATGCCCGAAATGCATGAGTACCAACATAACGCCACAAAAAATTCGAAATTCGAATATACGTAATCTGCGAAAATTCAAAATTCGCGATACTTGTTGAACACACCTCGTACAAATTGGAATCACATCAGACCACCCGAGGAAGATATTACCTGATTGCATATTATAATATTTTATTGCAACTTAATATCAAATATTTTCTCTAAGTTCAAATCCTATCAAAGAAGTATGTATTTGCATTCATCTGTTAGTTTTGTAAACCTTTTTTGTTATTATTATTATTTTTTATTTAATTTTTATTATTTCTTCATTATATAAATGTKCTTCAAATTATTGTGTTTTTTTTATAGTATAGGGGTAAGTAAGGTGGTGGATGTTCTTTCACCACGTAGTGTAAATTCATTCTCTGATTTTACGAACTCATTTACATAATAATGCGTGTACACGATACTACTATATTCCGAAAAAACTGCCGCACCCTAGTACAACATATCACACCTGAGAACCTCACCACACTTAGCACGATGTGACCACCCGACGACACCTCCCACTAACAAGTAACAAAAAGTAAATTGGATCATCTTTGAGGGTACATTCCGTTTACAACACCCATCCCGGGCGCAGTATTATAATTCGATTCCATACTCGCGGCGACAACATTTTTCGTTTTTATGAATTCGGTTTTGCGCGCCGTTCAATTCTTGAACCTTCCCGAGCGTCAATCTACTTCGATCTTATAACAAAAATATAATTTATATTTACTATTATTACTTATATTAAGTATAATAACGGAATAATAAACCATACATGAAATATATACGAAACTCATYGGTTTTCATTTAAATTATTGGCGAGGTTTAGAGTATAGTGAATTTTTAAAGATAATCGATGGCATTCTTTAAAATAAAACATACAGTTTAAACATGTTTCTTCGAGCCTTACAGAAAGGCACTAATGGAAAAAAAAAAATAAATGTAGATGGGTCATTCCATCAATTGGTGACATGGACGTTCAAAAAAACAAATTACTATTTCTTKTATTTTTTAACGACCTGAAAATTGAGTGCAAAGAATGTTGAAGTTATACAATTTTAAGTAAAGAGATCTCAGCTTTCTTATAAAAATATTTTCAAAATCAAAAAAAAATAAAAAATTTTTTCCCAAAAACCAGTTTCTGTGCTTTTCCATAATTTTTTTTTTTTAAATGGACTTTTCCATTTTACATAAGAATCAATGTTTAAAAACGTGAGACTCTGATCCCACGAACTGCAAAAAATGCAAAGTTATCGCTGTACGGCGCAGTCTGTTTAGTTGGAAGGTTGTGTGCAGGAGGCAAATAAATTATATTCTTAGAAYTTAATGGATGAAGAAATCAGTATTATCATTCATAAAAATATGATGTTAGTTTATATCGGTATCATGCTTTTAAATTATATTATTATCAAAATTATATTATATTAAATTATATTATTAATAATTTAAATTATACCGCCACTATAAAAGCTGTTTAATGCAATGAAATATGTGCAGATGGCGTTCATAGCGGAATGGGCAGTATTGTTCAGTGAATCAAAAAAGTTTTGGCACACCTCAGTTTTTCCACTTTGCTTCAATATAACTTTTAATTAACTGAACATACCAAACAAAAAACATATTTGTTTAAATTGTCTTTTTAAAACATGTATACAAAAATTAAAAAAAATATTTTAATGCAAGTAGTATTAAGAAAATAATGAAAAAGAGTCATATTCATATCAAAAAGGTATTGGCACAAAATATAAAAATGGTATATGAAGAAAAATAAATTGAAAATGTTTAATATTTTGTTGTACCTCCCTTGGCTTTAATAATCGCTTGCAAACGCTTTTTCATACTTGCGTCCAAATGGGAAGTCTCCCAACTGGTAATATTGACCCATTCTTACTTCAGAGCATTTTTAAGGTATTCTTTCGAAGTTATTTGATGCTCGCGAATTTTTTTTTTTTCAAGCAAATACCAAATATGCTCAATGGGATTGAGATCTGGGGTTTRTGCAGCTGTTTTCAGCTAACTGCAGTTATAAATTGACGACTCTTGAACCAAACGCGAAGTGGGTTTGGGATCATTGTCTTGCTGGAACTGCCATTTTTCTTCATTTAAGCCCAATTTAGTTACGCTCGGAAGCAAATTGTTCTTCAAAAGGCTTCAATATATAAGCTTATCCATTTTTTCGTCTATAAAAACAAGATTCCCAACTCCACATGCAGCTATACACCCCCACACCATTACGTTTCCGCCGCCATGCTTGATTGTTTTTAAGACGTTATGTTCTTGGAGCTCCATGTTGTGTTTTCGCCATATTTTTTGAGACCAATCCGATTCAAATAAATTGAATTTGGATTCATCGCTAAAAATCACGTTTTTCCAAAAAGTTTCAGGTTGGTGTAGGTGAACTTTAGCGAAATCCAACCTCTTTTTTTTGGTAGYTTTTGAAATTTGAGGCTTTCGTCGAAGTACACAACCATGACAACCGGCCTTATGCAGGGTACTTCCGACTGTCTGTGTGTTTTTTCCAGTTGTTCCTGCATTTTTTCACTAAATTTTACAGTCGAAATTTTTGAGATTTTTGCCACTGCGCTAACAATGGATCGTTCCTCCCGATCAGAAAAAGTTTTTKGCCTCCCAAATTTGTAATTGCTTTCTATTTTTCCGCTGTTTCTGTTTTGGTTTATTACATTCCTTACACTGGAAAATTATCTATTGACAATTTGTCCTATTTCGCGCAATGATTTTTTTTCCAGGTATAGATTCAAAATAAGTTTCCGCACTTCAACGGTTATCTCTTTTCCGCGACCAATTTTGTTCAATCTATGTCAAGGCATTACTAAAAGTCAATTGCTCTAATTTTTTCATTAATATGCAATATCTAACAGCAGTTACCAAAAACGTTATCAAAGTCAACTAAAAGAGGGATGTGCAAAAAACATAATGTGTGGTAATACTTTTTTGATGTGTTTCGCTGTTTCTGACTTCTTTTCTAGATTTGGGGGSRKWRGGGGKKRAWKKWAMSGKWWWWTTTYSSYTKSMRKTTGKKTTGTTTCTACCAGTTACACTATGTAAAAAAATAATTAAATGATATTATATTTTGTTGCTTTTTAACTATMTTCCTTTAGAAAATCAAAGTGTGCCAACATTTTTTGATTCACTGTATATATGTACTCACTGTTATTATTGAAGTTTTGTTATTGTTTGCTGTTTAATATGCAACACGATTGTGATCGTAAAATTCGATCGCATAATTGYATCTGTATTATTTGAAGTATTGTAAAATTTGTTTGACACTTGGATTGGGAATATGATTGYACATAGCAAAAAGAAAATTTGTTCTAATCCGTTCAAAAAGCCAGCCTCCCGTAAGTATCGTTTATTTAGATGTATTCCGAGCCTTAACATAAGAAATAACAATGAAAGACGTTTTTTAGATTCTAAATCAGGCAAATTAACATGACTACAGGGGTTTCGAACCTGACACCTCTTGCTTTCGGTGGAAACTACCTACTACAACAGTATTTGAGTATTACTGTTCTAAAAGTATTATTTGATTTTTTTTAAACGAATAGCGTTATTAGTTTATTCTAATGATATTCGAAACCAATCCCACCCCTACTTTACACACTACATACGCATATACGTATACATTGACTTTGCGCGACTTGGATATATTTATTTGATCATGTACAACTTTCCTATTTATCCATGGATTTTGCTCATAAAAAATAAAAAAAAATTGTAAAAATATCTTTTGTTTTAAAATTTTTTCCTTGCCAAAGTTTATTTTTTTTTAATTTTTTCATAAAAATATTTAAAAACACGAATTCAATTCAATTTCTCAGAAATTATAAGGCCTATGGAAAAATGGAGTAGACAATATTTTTAGGAAATTTCATTCACTTTTATTTTCTATAATTTTCAGTAAGATTGCTCAACTGGTCAGTGAGATATACATGATTAAATGAAGACACCTTTTTTTTTTTTGGTCGAATAACGGTAAATTGCAAATATCTCAAAAACGTATCCATAAAAAAAAATTTACTCGATTTTCGAAATCAGCGAGACATTTCCCATACAAATTGGATAGTGGCATCCGTGGAACAAAAAACAAATTCAAATTTGTTATCCAATGTAATTACAGGTTACAAAAAACTCCTTACATGTCAAATAAGTTTGAAGAAATGCAAGAAATGGTTAAAACGAAATTCGAAAACGATTTTAGTGTTGTTCCTACTCCGAAAGCGGACATTATAATTCAGAAATATTCTGCAATTATTCAGAATATTAGAACGGCTTTCCAATCAGAAACCGAAAGGTAAAAGCAAAAGTTTTTGCAATAAAATCATTGTTCTCTGTCTTATTTGAGTTTTTCGTATCATTTTATATACCAAACATGTTTCAATCGACAATTATGCTTGCAGATTTCGAAAAGCCCAACTTTTGAGTGTTTTCTCAAGTGATTGGTCGTACAGTAAAATACAAGTATGTCAAGAATTTGAGGGATCAACAAAGTGGCAAATAAAAACAGCAACGCAAACACAAAATTACGTCGATGCATCTTTAAGGACAACGAAAAAAGTTGGACCTAAATTTCTTGACCAATCTATTGAAGAAAAGATCGTTCAATTTTAGGAGAGCGAAAAAAATTCAAATCAATTTCCTGGAAAGAGGAACAGTAAAGTCATTCAGAAAGATGACAAAAGACAACATGTTCAGAAAAACCTAGTTTTGATGAGTATTTCATAACTCTATGCGAATTTTTAAGAAAAATATCCAGACGGCAAAATAGGTTTTTCAAAATTTGCTTCACTTCATCCCCAGCACTGCGTTTTGGCAGGTAGCAGTGGCACGCATCCCGTATGCGTGTGCACTATCCATGAAAATATGAAGTTGATGTTGGAAGGTGAGCTAAAAAACTTTTTCGATTTTTGAAACAAATTATTGAACCTTTATCAGTGTAGTTCGAATGTATTATCTATTAAGAAAGTTTTCAGAATGGTAATTAAATGAATAAATAGCTACTTACATATATAAACGATCATAAATGAATGAAGGAAGATAAGTGAATAGATTAAGGAATAAATAGATGATCATAAAAAAAATAGTGAATGATTGGTGAAAAAATGAATAATGAATAGATACATAAATGAACTTGCACTTAATGTTCACAAATCAATGACGTTCATGAACAACTTGACTTCTGCTTCGAAGAAAATGACATGATAATTTATTATCAAGAACATGGAGATTTAAAACATTTCTGTCTGGTTGGAATTTCAAACAGTTTGAAATATGATACTGTTTCTGTATACATGTTACAGGAGAAAGTGATTGAATATTTGAAAAAAAAAAAATTCGCACTCATTGAAAAAATCTATTACTTCTCTGACGGAGCACCACAACAATTCAAAAATAAAAAGGCTTTCGCGAATTTACGTCGTCATTCCACATACTTTCGAATCYAAGCGGAATGGCACTTCTTCGCGACTGCCCATGGAAAAGGGCCGTGCGATGGAGTAGCTGGGAGTGCAAAGCGCTTTGCAACAATAGGAAGTCAGCAGCCAATTTTGACAGCACAAGACTTGTATGAGTGAGTCCGACCTTCAATAAAAAAAAAAAATTTTTTTTTTCTGAGTAGAGATATTTATGAAAACAAAAAGCAGTTTCTTGAGGATCGATTTTCAAAAGCTTTGACTATAGAAAGCACACAACATTTCCACGACATCATTCCTTCAGCTGATCAAGAAAATTTCCTTAATGTGAAAACATTTTCAAGCTCATTCCATGTTGAAGAATTGAAACTTTTCAAATAATGTGTATGAAAAGTAAATATTCCATTCCGAAACATTGATTATCGCTTTGAATTTTCTGTAAGTTTTGAAAATATAATAAAATAATTTTTAGCTTTAGGAGTTAATAGCCTGCGCCGTGTATAACTGCGATAGCTTTGCATTTTTTTTTTTTTGCTATTCATTGGATCAGAGTCCCATATTTTTGAACATTGATCTTATGTGAAACTGAACGAGGAACCGAATGGGAAATTTGAAAAAAGATTGGTGGAAAAGCACAAAAAACTGGTTTTTGGGAAAAACATTTTTCTTTTTGGGATTTGAGATTTCTTTATATAAAATTGTATAACTTCAACATTTTTTGCACTAAATTTTCAGGTCGTTAAAAAGCAAAAGAAATAGTCATTTTTTGTTTGGTCGGGATTTGAATTGCGCACCWAAAAACAGTGGAGCAACTTTGACCACTAAAAAGTTGACGGATACAGGATACGGAGCAAATCGCAACAAAAACCACAAAAACAGATAACTGTAAAGAGCGGGTGCGAATTAACCATACATGATCCAAAAACATCAAACTATAAGCACAGCGAAGAACTGGAAGAAAACGCCAACGGTACAAGCACACGCACGTACAAATATTCATATACATAGTACATACACTCATCTTCTTTCGTCTTAATTGGCGGAGACACCGCTTACGCCATTATAGCCGAGTTAACAACAGCGCGCCAGATTGTACCTGCTTGATTAAGTTCTGCAGCCGAATTATTTTCTCCAGCAGCAGGTTGAAGAAGACGCACGATAGGGAGTCGCCTTGTCTGAAACCTCGTTTGGTATTGAATGGCTCGGAGAGGTTCTTCCAGATTCTGACGGTGCTTTTGGTGTTGCTCAAAGTCAATTTACACAGCCGTATTAGTTTTGCGAGGATACCAAATTCAGACATCGCGGCATAAAGGCAGCTCCTTTTCGTGMTGTCGAAAGCAGCTTTGAAAWCGACGAARAGGTAGTGTCGATTCTCCTATCATGYGTCTTTTCCAAGATTTGGCGCATCGGTTGTTGATTTGCCAAATGYAAAGCTACACTGATAAGATCCAATCAGTTTGTTGACGGTGGGCTTTAATCTTTTATACAATGCGCTGTTGTGGCGGCTTATCSCACCGTAGTTGGCGCAGATTGTGGGGTCGCCTTTTTGTGGATTGGGCATAGCACATTTAAATTCCAATCGTTGGGCATGCTTTCGTCCGACCATATTTTACAAAGAAGCTGATGCATGCTCCTTATCCGTTCTTCGCCGCCGTGTTTGAATATCTCGGCCGGCAATCCATCGGCCCCCGCCGCTTTGTTGTTTTTTAGGAGGGTAATTGCTTTCGAACTTCTTCATGGTCGGGCAATGAAACGTCTGCTCCATCGTCGTCGATTGGGGAATCGGGTTCGTCTTCTCCTGGCGTTGTGCGTTCACTGCCATTCAGCAGGCTGGAGAAATGTTCCCTTCACAATTTAAGTATGCTCTGGGCATCGGTGACTAKATCAGCTTTGGGGGTTCTACAAGAGTGTGCTCCGGTCTTGGAACCTTCTGTAAGACGCCGTATTTTTTCGTAGAATTTTCGARCATTACCCCTGTCGACCAGCTTATCAAGCTCTTCATACCACTCATTCATATGTATTGGAAGGACCAGGTGGAGAAGAACCTAGCTATACATCCAAAAACCCCTGACGGAAATCAAAGTGAGTTGTATTGATTCCTTTTAATATTTACAATATATTCTTATATGTATGTTTCAAAAGCACAAAATTAAATTTGCTTTTCTAAACAAAATTAGATTTGATTTGYTTGAATTATAAAACTAATTATGAAACTGTTTGATTTGTAAGATCAAACTTTTAAATTTAAATAAGATGCTTTATATCCTTACCACTGGTGGGGGAAAATAAAGATTTTATTTAAGCTGAGAACTATTTCATTCTACGAGAAGTGTTTCCTYCTACAAGAACTATTTTAGTCTCCTTTTATTTAAAATTTTCACGTATTTATATACAATTTTAAGAACTATCTTAACTATTTTAATATATCTGTATGTGTGCATATTCATATGTATGTAGCACATTGTTTATGCTACATGGCATGTGGTTGTTTTTAAGTGCACATGCACATTTGTATTCAATTGCCTAARTGCATATCTTAGGTCAATATGYTATCTTAATTAAATATGTTTGTTTGTTAATTGTTGAGTGCATACGTATTGCATATATGTATGTCAGTGCATACGTGCCTGGTATAAATGTATGTATGGGTTTGTTTATGTATTTGTTTTGTACTGCCTCAGCATTGGCGAAGATAAGCCTGTTCAATATATTTGAACATATTGCCGAGGGAAAAAATAATTATTCAATATTATGTGTCTTGAAAATAGTGAGAATTACACAGTTTCATATCTTATCTAATATGTTGAATATTCTTAAGTATRATTCATTATTTAACATGTACAAAAAACAAGAAAAAAACTTCACCAAAAACCTTTACCTTTTCCGGTAAAAATCGAAATACTTCTAACAAACAAAACCGTAAAATAGAGATCATCATAGATTAATCGATTGTCGTTTTTTTCAAACACGAAAAGGTTAAAAATAAATCAATCTTATTATAAAAATTAATCGCAAAATGTGTTGCTAAGCGCATAACTCAACAACGCCTAGATCAATTTTGCCAATTCTTTTTTTAAAATGTTCATTGAGATTCAAGGATGGKTTGATGATCGAGTTCAGTAGGTTTTGACGTTTAGCAATTGGAAGCGAGCGATGGCCAGATTGAAATCTTACCAAAAAATATATAATCTAATATGACCRCTTATAAAAATTCTAAACAATGAAAATTGAATAACTTTGTGAAATTTAAAGGTATTTGATGAAACGTTTTGTAATTTGAAGCATCATAGTATTATTTTAAATGGAAAATTATTAAAAACCTTTAATGATTGAGAGATAACAAGCTTAAAACCTTTTATTGGGTATTGAAGGGTTAAAAGTTCAACATTCAGCATTCAATTTAGTAGAGTTCACCATTATTGCCCAATTCACATTCAAAACTCATGTCWAAGGAAGCATCATGGCGGTTGGTCTTAAACGATATGGTCGATACATGAACTATAAAAAGCGCTTTGTAGGAAATTTACTTTTGCAATTCATGAACGTTTTCCGACTGTTGTGCGTCTCGCAGTTAATTTGGAGAATGGACAAAGAGTGTAYTTCAACTCAGAGAATACGGTACAGCCAGTGGAAATACCGCCAGAAACAAAATTAAAATTTACGAGTTCTTTCTCAACTTTCGTCAGTGATCCGTTTGCGAGAACATTGCTCTATTCGGAAATTACTTGATATTATACATGGAATGCATCGTCGAAGAAATAGTTACGCAGAGAGCAAGGCCAACAAGTAGATGGACATTCGGGTGTGTTCTCAACTAATGCATTAGAACGAATTTACGCAATCCACCCGAAAAACGACGATCGCTTCTAAATTAGGTTGATATTGATTAACGTACGCGGTTAAACTTCATTTGTAATGACACAAATGTCATTTGCGTGAATGGTACGTTGTGTGCAACTTTTTGAGAAGCAAGCCAGCAATTACAATTGCTGAAACACGATAATCACTGGAATCAAACGATGGACGATGCGATAGCTACTTTTTGCGATAATCATTTCGACTTCAAATTCAAATCCGCGTCAATTACGGGATATGAAAAAAAAATCACATTGGCGAAGACATTTTACATCGYATACGCTAAGAATTGGAAATTGGMMAATTCTGGTTGTACTTCCGGTGGTTCGATATCAGTCCTCATCACGAATGTTCGGACATTGGCCAAATGTTCATACTGTGATACAGTCTYAAGTCTCTAAACTTGAGATTTTAAGTTAGACARTTTTTGAGACTTGAGACRATTTTGCTATTCTGTAAGTAACAGACAAAACAACTAYTACATTTCGTTATTCAGAGATGTTTTTACACTTGGTTGAAAATAAATATTTCGATAAACATATATTAAATTTTCTATAACATAGTCAWAAAACATTATTTTCATTAAAAATAAAAATAAATGTTGAMTTTGTTTGATAATATTTACGAAATTTATGTAAAATATATTTATTTTTAACCTTTTCGTGTTTGAGTTGCTTTCAAACAATAAAAAACGACAATCGATTAATATCTATGATGATCTCTATTCAGTATATTCAAAATGGCAGAGAAGAGTTCTTTTTGATTTTGTGACAATTTTTAGACTAACGCTGGAGACTGCTTAGTAAATAGTAACTAGTCACAAATAGAGACGTTATCTCAAAATGTCTCAAATAGAGACTAGAGACTGGTTACAGAATCCTGCTATTATTCTAATGTACTAAAAGGTAATACGTAAAATTAACAAAATGCGATGACAAAAATTGAGCAGCTGCTAGAAAAACAAATAGAATTAACAAACACTCTACTTAACACGATGTCTACTTCTTAACAAGCTATGCAAGTGAACTTAAGATTAGCAATATTGAATGCCAATGCCATCATACTCAAGAAATTGAAATATTTTTAAATCAAAATTTTACATTATGTTAGTGTTAGAAACACACTTCACAAATATAACATTCTTACAAATAAAAAATTATTACTATTATATTAAAAATCGCCTCTAATTGTCCAAGTAACAGGGCTTATGCTGGCTGTGCAATCTTAATTAAGTCTTGTATCAAATATGACGCACTTGACCTAATTCAAACGCCATCTATACAAGCTGCCGGAATAAAAATAAAGTCTTTCAATAATGATTTACATATTTATGCCTTGTACTCACCGCCAAAGCATAGTATAACAAACATGGAGTATCACAGATTCTTCAGCTCTGTCGGTCAAAGATTGTTTGTAGGAGGTGATTACAACGCAAAGCATTCCTGGTGGGGCTCACGTACTACAAATTCAAAGGGTAGAGAGATTTATAAATGCATTATAAAGAATAATTTACGAACTCTGTCAAGTGGTGAGCTTACCTACTGGCCTCTGATGAACTAAGCTGAGATCACTCGCCTATCATAGTCCTGTCTCTTATACACATCTAGATGTGTATAAGAGACAGCAGATAAACAGATATGTAGCCAAAATTATGAATATTATGACAGTTTGATGTGCGCGCAATGAGCGCGACACGACATGGCAGCCGACAGTGAAGTGAAAATGGCTTTGTGAAACCTTYTTCGTGAACATTTGTGAGAAGGCAGCAACATAACAATGGCCGGCATGTACACAATTCAACACAGCTGTCCATTTTGCATGTACACAATTTCGTTGTGGCCTTACTAATACCTTGCACTTCCATGAAAATTTAATATTTTGTTMAAAGTGAAATTTTTTATACAAAAAATAGGTAAATAGTTAAATTCATTTCTTTTAAATTATCAATTCTTATTACAAATGATATAATAGAGCTATTTTATGCTTTTATTTGTAAAATAACGTCAGGTTTGTTTGAGCTTTGAATAATTTTACATTTTACGTATTAGTGGCATCACCACCCTACCTCATCTCTCTGCTGTCGTCCTACTGTCGAGCGAGAGCGACAACTGTCGGCCTGCAGTCGTGTAGTCGTGCAGCTGTCAAAATAACTGTGTCCAAAAGTATTTTAATATTTGACAGATGTTGCTTGCAGTCTCTCGCGCTCAAAGTGTTCAGCACATGATGATGCAATATTAGAATTTCTTGATATACCCTGTCAGCTATCTCTACCAATGAAACATATTACGGCAGCCCARATACGTTCTGAAATCGAGAAACTGRACAACAAGAAATCTTCAGTATATGTCAAAWTTRRTGCCAGAGTAGCTAAGCGCTTTCCTAAAAAAGGAATTATGYTTCTTACACTTATCTATAATTCAATATTTAGACTGAACCAATTCCCTACTCAATCAGTTTGTTGTCTTTATTCTCCAAAATATTTGAAAAAATATTTTTGCGTAGAATATTGTCACTACTAAAGGAGAATAAGGTAATACCTAAACATCAATTTGGGTTTCGCCGTTATCACGGTCCACTGGAACAATGTCACCGTGTAGTTAACTACATTACTGACACTTTAGAACGTAAAGAATATTCTTCAGCAACACTTTTGGGCATTCAGCAAGCATTCGAAGATAAATTAAAAAGCATATTCTCCTGTCAGGTATTTCTAATTCTTAAGTCTTATTTAACTAGTAGGTCATTTTATCTAAAAATAAATGACGAAACGTCTGACATAAGATTTATAAATTATTACATATGCTGACGACACTGCTCTATTCTCGTCAAGACRGTCTCCTGTYGAAGCAACTAATTTGGTGCAAGAAGAATTTAATAAGATACAAACTTGGTTAGATTGCTGGAGAATTAAAGTAAACGTGAATAAATCAATGCATGTTTTATTTACATTAAAGCGAAGCGATAGCTCTTCATTGCTTTTAAATGCCAATRCTATACCTAAAAGTGATAGCGTTAAATACCTCGGCATGCACTTGGCCAAACGGTTAACATGGAAACAGTACATACAAGCTAAAAATAAGCAATTAAAAATAAAAACCAAACAACTGTATTGACTACTCGGATATAAATCGCCGTTACATCTTGAAAATAAATTGCTGTTATAAAAATCTATCTGGAYCTACGGTGTGCAGCTTTGGGYCACTTCTAGTAATTCAAATATTRAAATTTCACAAAGATTTCAGTCAAAAACCCTAAGACTAATTACAAACGCCCCTTGCTTTATAACAAATAAAGCCATTCATACAGATCTTAATATGCCCTTTGTCAAGGCARAGATTAAAAGATTTAGTATAGCATATTTAAACAGAATCAGATATCATGACAATCTTTTGTCAATCATGTTATTAGATGACAGCAATGAAATTACTAGACTCAAAAGACAACATATTCTAGATCTTCCATTTAGAAATTAAGTACTAAATATTTAATAACATATATTTCTACGGTATTAAATATTAGTATTAAGTTTGTTAATATAAGCACTAGAAATAAGAACAATTGGTATGAATATTGTATATTATTAATGATATCACTGGGTATCAATAATATAAGTCAGATTATRATTTTGTAYTTGTTCATTATTTTTATAATAGAYTACAATTAAAAYATATTAAAAAAATTCTTTTGTGTTAAATAGTAGTAAGAGCAAGAAATTTTGACATTTCATATCGCATATGTTAAAAAGTAGAAGAAGAAGAGTGAAAAACTAATCAAACAGAAAAGAATTTGAGCAAGAGCAATTGGTACGCTTCAAATTATGTATATTTAAATTTATTTAAAAATATCAAGGCAAGGAATGAGAAGGGGAGGCTTGTCACCGATTTCAAAAAATTGCGAAAAGATTATGTAAATTCTACATCCGGATATGTTACATGCAGCATTTCTTTGAATTTTTCAATATTTATGTTTATTTATAAAAACAATAATTACTATTTATTTGATGTATACCATGCATATATGTTTTTTATAAAGAGAAGTTAATGTTTCCAAATTTCGTGTTCATAACTAATCAGAAGATAAGTGAGTATGTTAAGATATTTGTTTTAAGTTTATATTTAAGTTCATTAACTTTCTGTAACAGCATACTGTAAAATTCCATACACATATCATCACCGACCGTGGACGCTTATTCAACAAACAGTCCAGTTTGCTACCAAATC
>NW_017537004.1:206801-207763 GCF_001853355.1 Bactrocera latifrons
GGACTTACAAACAACCGTTATGTGAACAAAACTATAATACTCTCTTTAACAACTTTGTTGCGAGAGTATAAAAATAATGATCGGAATGATTGATTGATTGACTAAAGCGAATCAGTAATAAACTTTAGGAAGTTAGAGTACTTCATGTAAGTTAAATTTTGAAAAAAGGGGTGGCTAATCCAAACGATTTRATTAGACCTCCAATAATTTATATTGAAGAAAGTCCCCACCAACGACAAAGACAGATACATAGACATGTGACATACCAAAACAATAGAAATATGACCAAACCTGGCTATTTAACAAATGTCATTCGGCAAGTTTTATATGACAATTAYCAATTTTGTTACAACAGACTCAAAATTAAAGTCAAGGAAGTCAAGGAAGTCAAGGTGTCAAGGAATTGACCAAGAGCACCTAGGTAATTTAAGAGAATTAGACAAAGTGACCGATATTGTAAAAAGTCCAAGAGAATTTTCCGGCTGGGTCACCGGCTCATGGAAAAAAAGTGTAGACAGAATTTTAAGAACATACGAACACTCAGTTGGTACGGCAAAGTACTTTGGTATTTTGCATACTATTCCCAATAAAAAAACTGGTAACGCAGACATTGCGTTAGAATCGTACAACGTACCTTTGAACTRGAGTGCCATCTCCAAATGCCTTACCCTACACTATGCAGATAAAAGGGACTTGAATACATTAGAGTATGAAATGACCACTATAGCACAAGATATCCATCAGGCCGTTTRTAAACACTTATCGTTGATCCTTAATAAGATAGGCTGTATGGAATTTAGCAGGGAATCAGAACAATTAATGACCAAGCTGTACAGGAATAAGGCTTTTGATACCTTTATTCGCGGATTTCGTGGCGACCTTTCATGTTTTCTCGGCATGAAGGAGCCTGCTGGTTTAAAAACTGAATTCCATTTATGTTTGAAGTTGGAGAATGAAGCATA
>NW_017537004.1:220535-230908 GCF_001853355.1 Bactrocera latifrons
ACAGATTAATCCTACTTAACAACTTTAACGGCAAACTAATATAAAATAATATAACCCATCATCTCCATTCAGATCTGATACATATCTCGTACACTATTTGAATGAGAATATAACCATAAGTAATACAAAACTTTAGGTTGGAGCAAGTCTGTAGTTTTGTTGACTTGGGAGTAACTATGGACCCCAAACTCAATTTTAATCTTCACACAACTTCCATGGTTTTTAAAGTTAAAGGTGCTCTTAGTTTTGTTAAACGTTGGTCTAAAGAATTTAGAGATCCGCTTACCACAAAAATTCTTTTTACATCTGTGGTGAGGCCTATATTAGAGCATGCTTCCATTGTATGGAACACTTGTTATCAAGTTCATTCTGAGAAAATATAATCCGTTCAAAATCAATATTTACTTTTTGCCTTAAATCATTTGCATTGGGATTCCAGTTTAAATCTTCCGTCGCCCACTTATGGACCAAAAACCATATCTCAGGAAGTACTCGACCGATTTCAATGAAATTCGGTATATAATATTTTCTTAACACCCTGATGACATGATGACATGTAACAAATATGGGTGAAATCGGTTCACAACCACGCCTGAAATCTCGATTATCACTTTATCATGCGATAGTATAAAATGTTCGGTGACACCCGAACTTAGCCCTTCCTTACTTGTTTTAACATTTCTTTTGATTGCAAAAATTTGGGACATGATCTGTCAAAAGATGGGTGATTTCTGGCGCAATTTGTACACATTGTACGAGTGCATATGTCGGGGTTGTGGGGAGTAGATTGCAGTGTTCACACATTTTTGGGTTTTTGCAGCGTTTCGCAGGGTGATTTAGTTTACCGTAGTTTCTGCATTGCATGGGGTTAGGGAAATAAGGTCTAACCTTTACTGAATGCCATGTGWCATCAATGTGGTTGGTTGGCACCTGTCAAAGGTAAGGAGACAGACTCCGGTATGTTTAGATTTTCCATCTATGCTTTTGGAGAACTTGTATACGCCTACAACTCCTTGGTCAGATAAATTACTAACGATTTCTTCTTCACTTAGATCGATTAAGTAGGGGGCATATATTGTTCCTTTAGTATAATTGAGTTTTTTATGGTATTTTGCATTAACTTCACAGACACCGTGTAAAAATTTAGTACGAATGAGCTTTGCTGCGGTTGATTTGTCTTTTAATAATAGGCATAGACTTCCGTTACGTAATTCTATGAYTTTCATAATTTCTTTGCAGAATGAATTGCAAAACAGTTATACCTATTTAATGGTTTATTTATGTCAACGGACGATATGATAACGTATTTAGGTTTTTCACTTGTATTTCTGGTAGACTGGGAAAAGATTCAAATTGTTTTTTTTTCGTTTTGGTTGGGGATCAGAAGCCAGCAAGGCGAATCTGTTATCCCCAAGATTAGGGTGCCCGGAGGCCATTGTTTTTATATTTCAAACTATAAACTTGGATTCGCTATATTTTATAGTATTCTAGAAAGTACTGATTAGATCACCTAAAAAAAAAAAAAAACACTGAGTATTCACTTAAAGAATCAAGCGCAAAAAGGACCGCGAAAGAAACACACGTCTGCTCGATACGAGTGATAGTCGGTGACTGAAAAAAGGAATTAGATCAACGTTTGGGGTACATTCCGTTTGCAACACCCATCCCTCGCGCGGCATTAAGAACGATTCGATACTGCGCCGCGTCAACACCATTTTTCCTTTTTATCCATTCCTTTTTGCGCGCCACTCAATTCTTCAACCATCCCGAACGTCAATCTACTTTGACCAAGTGATCTTAWATGATAATTATGATAATTTATATTAACTACAATTACTTATATCAAGTATAATAACGAAATAATAAACCATTTACTCATCGGTTTTCATTTAAATTATTGGCGAGGTTTTGAGTGTATTGAATTTTTAAAAACACTCTTTAAAGCAAAACATACAGTTTAAACAGGAGGAAAAAAATTTCAATTTTATCAATCTAACGATTCGAAATACAGAGCAATATTTGAAGCGATTTTTCTACAATTGTTGAGTGTTCTTGGATTTTGATACATATACATACATATGTATAATAGATTTATCATATGTGGGCAATCATATCGAGTCACTGTAGCATATAGCTGCCAAAAGCATGGAGAAAAAAATAATTTACGTGTGATCTGAGATGGGAAGAAGTGGAGAGRCTTTTGAATTTTGAAGGTTTAAATGGTTTATCTCGACTTCCGACAAAACTACGAGTCCTTTTTTCTTCGATAAGTGGGGCTACTTTAACGTGGTTTTTGGTGTATGCTGATTGCGAGTATTCCATTGACTTGTACCTAAAATACTACATATTTGGGTATGTATGAATGTACTTTCGATAAGAAACGGCACTATTTCGCTGAGAAAAAGAAAAGATACTTCAATTATAAGGAGGAAGATGAGCCMATTTGCTATGTTAGCAAAATTTCTATTTTGCCATTCTTGATACTGCATTGTCTTCAATCAATGAAAGATACTAAAGTTTTTGAATTTTTTTAATATTATCAGCTGCAAAGTTTTTCATACAAATCCATTTTTGAACATTGTAAAAACTCCTTAATTCATGGTGTGAATAATAATTGATTCACGGAAATTGATTCATTGGAAATTTCTTTACAGGAATACAGGTGTTGCTAAAACTTCTTGTTCAAAATTTACTTGCACTTTACAGTGATTCAAGAAAGACTGACAGGCTTTGTAACATAATAAAATTTTAAATCTTTAACAATAAAACAGTTGTGTCCGATTTTTCTAAATTAAAATATATTGAAATATTTAACTATGTTCATTAAACTACTAATTAGGCCCCTATTACGGTTTTCAACACCACTACATTTAGGTSAAGAAAAATTTCGGTTGAAGTGTTGTCAAACTTCAACTTTTWTGAGGTATTACGGTTTTCGAATCTGTGTCAGTGGGGTTGGCACTTCAAAAATGTCAACTATTGTCAAGCAGTATTAGTTGAACATTTCGGCGTTTATTTAGAAAAACATATTAATAGAAAGCGAAAAATAGAAATTTATAATTTTAAACTATCTTAATCAATTATTTTGTACAACTAAATGGAAGGGTTAAAATTTGTTGAGCTTTTGAAAAAAAATTCCGAAGCTGGACGAGGAAACCTACAATTTGAAAACAGCAAATATGACATTAAGGGAGTGAGGGAACATAAAGAGTCCCAGGAGTATACTTTTGAAGTAAAATTAAATTGTTTTCTCGTCTTCAGTTATTTKTGTTTCACCAACCACACAGAAAAACCAAAGATATTAGAACATACGCCAAAAATCTAAATAAAAAAAAAACTAATCGCCTTTTTTTTAAACGAAACTAACTTATGAATCTGCAACAAACCTTTTTCAAAAAGCATTTTAAATGTCAATAAAACGTTGACTTACTTGATGTTAGGGAGTTCAATTAGGTTCTACTTATCACGAGGCTGTTTTTTATGTGTAGCAAAATTCTATTGTCGCCAACATTTTTGTATTCGTAAAATAAATCAAAAGGAATATTCATTTTCATTATTAATRACCTTTTCGTGAGCAAAAAATTATTTAAATTGTTTTTACTTTTGGTTAAAAATTTCCAGCTGTTTAATTATTTGTAAAATTTTCATTTATAAGGTTGGCAGCRAAAATGAAATTTCGACTGAAAATAATTAAAGTTCGAAATACCAAAAAATGAGTTGGGTAGATCTAAAATTTAATTGTTGTAAAACCGTAATAAGGGTAKGCGTTAAACCTTKGGAATGTGAGTTTTTTTTTTTYCAAAAAATTACCCCAATAGTTTTATAAAGTCGAAGGTGGTAAATTGTGTCGATTTCAATATGGTAATATTTTGTCGTGAGCACATTGTTGTTCGTGTCTGTTTTCGATGGRCTGGGGCCCTATTCTGTATCTCGATTCGTAAATGTATTCTATTCGAAATTCSGATCTACTTTATAATTATGCGAAAGTTGTACCACCCTGTGCCAGAATAAATATGTACAGTTTTCGTTTTTGCTTTCTACAACTCAAAAGCTAACGAATATTTTATTCGAAACTTGACTTGAAAATCCGAAAATCGACTTAAAAAATATAAAAAATCCGAATTCGAGTAATTTTTTTTTTCGAATCGAGTTACAGTATATAGCGCCTGGATCTCTATTCCAAACACTTGAGTACAACGTTCAGGTGTCATTAACGGCATTTGGCATTCTCTACCTTTTCAGCGGTTAAACTACGGCACTGATCCAGTTGTCGGCAGTGGCGACAATTAGTGATAAGACATATAAGTCAACTCACGATGACTAAGGCAAATTTAAATTGTGACTCTTCACGCGACCAACGCGCCGCTGGTCAAAAGTTTATGCAATTATACGAGTAGCTTCTTCGGCTACGTTGATCTTAGTGGGCAGCCATCTCCAATTAAAAACGATGACCGCAATAACTCTTATATTCTAAGCTATAAAAAAGGCTTATAATGCCTGAAAATTATCTTTTAGTAGGAAATTTAGGAACCTTGCTCATTTCCAATGTATACCCTAAACAATCTGACAATGACTGAAAAAACAAACCAAGCACCCGCTCTACAACGAAACCTTCTTTATTATCGATTGGACGTGAAGCATTACTACGTTTTTTTTCGATTGAGTGCGCCAACTACCTGWTGTGAATTCAATGTAAAAGTGTGTAGCACAAACCCAGTATACGTACATATGAATCACTCGGACCTGTTGAGATACAGAAATGACCACCCACCACCCCAATATCGCCGTAATCGTACGGGCGGTGGTTCTGCGATCAGCTTGGTGCCCCAACGGTTTAACTTTTATGATATAATTTGCAGAACAAAGTGAACAGGTAGCATCAAACGTCATCATGCAGATTTCSTAAACATTCGGGGGGTAAGAGGCGTCTCCATCATAACAGAGCAACTGTTGTGCTAATTTGTTGTCTTTTCGTATAATAACTTGTTGGAACAACTCCTTGATGTCTTCGCATACGGCAACCACATACTCACGAAAATTAAATAATATCGGCGAGAAGGACTGACATTCTTGTGGACTCGTCTGTAGCTGTGAATTAGGAATGACAAAGTGTGGCAAATACCAAGTCRTTGGACTCAGCGGCTTTTACTGGCGACAGCTTTATCTCCTTGGGAGTGCATGATGCACTTCTATAGGTAGCAGAAATTTGCATCGCAACTCATCCTTTCCTCTACGCAGACTAGTGCTTAAACGCCATAAGTCTGTCAGT
The DNA here is from genome assembly GCF_001853355.1 of Bactrocera latifrons. Classification (NCBI taxonomy): domain Eukaryota; kingdom Metazoa; phylum Arthropoda; class Insecta; order Diptera; family Tephritidae; genus Bactrocera; species Bactrocera latifrons. Next base: position 225,805 of record NW_017537004.1, read on the forward strand.
AACCTTACTTTGTCAGACCTTCATATGATCGTAGCTTAGTTGATGTTGGACCCAACTCCAACCATCCCAACTCCGTATTGGCAATTAATGTTTCGCTGCTTTTCCATTATGGTTGTCGATGGAAATCTGAAGTGGCAATGATCAATACCAATCAATAGYTTAGGTCTGACCCTAACGTTGTACTAGAAATCCTTACATGTTTAAAGTTTCGATCCAAATCGTCCTGGCTTAAACTCTGTAGAGGAATCTCCAAGCTCAACGCAGCGTTGATATTGCCAAATTTGTGTTGTTTCTGCATCCGACACCACTGATGAGTAAAGCTGCCACAAACGTTGATTGCCACGCAGCATGTTCTTCAAATCAGTGAACATTCAAATGTTGCTTATCTATGCATTAATAAATCTCGAAGAAGAGCAAAGTCTATCAATGTGATGTATGATGTACCTTCGTCCAGGTATGTAAGTGTCATCTTTCTTTTGGTTCCGTATATGCTGACCGGCAAAATAGTTACGTAGTTAGAGTTTGAGAAATATAATTCACCACCACCATTGAAATGGTTTGATTTTCAATATTGCAAATGGGTATGTTTTCCATTAATTGGGTTTCGGATCAACTGTCAACCAAAATTTTAACTATTCAATTATAATAACGACATTGTTCGGTTGCGCGTATAAGCTTTAAAGTTCTTCAATAAACGTTGGTATATAAAATATTGGCCAATTAATGCAATTTCCTTGGCAAACTCAATGACTTATGAATATTGGCGAATGTAGGCATTGTCGTTGAGTAACTTGAGGGTGTATCAATCTCTAAATTGGTTGAAATGTACAGATGTGGCTTGTAGCAGCCCTGCCTATTCCAAACGGAGTGTAACGGGAATCAGTTGGCTGTTTTGTCAATTGAACTGTTCGCAATTGTACATGTAACATCGGCAACACTGTTGTTCTCCTTGCTGTAATACTATATATATATATTTTATCTTAATAACTATCGGACTTTCCGTCCGGCACGGTCGGCGTCAAATATAAATCTAATGTCAAATGCCGTATTTACAGACACATTACATCAAAGCCTTCCTTGTTGCTAAATAATGAAAGCGTATTATCACGTTCTTTAACAGGTACAGATCTCCACATTCCTTCCATTTGCTCCAGGCGTAGTTTGAGGTTCTCGCTTATCTTCTGCTGATCCTCAGATGTTGAGGTAGTTCGGGAAGACTCGGCGTCGACGAAAACTGGCGCTGCAGGACTCAATGGGTTTGTGGTTACAATCTTTTTCAAATGACCAACATTCCTGGTATATGTTTTACCACCAGCGGAAATCTGCGCTACATTTCCTTCTCTTTTACTACCGTATACTTGGTAGTACCAAATGTGGGTATCAACTTATACGGAAATATTACACTCTTTAAGAGTACTGTATCTCCAACTTGGATGTCAACATCTCCCGCACTCTTGGCCTTGTCAGTCAACTGTTTCCTTTATCTTTTTCCCGCATATCCTTATCTTTCTCTTCTGAGTCTGCCGTTTCCCTCACCAGGTCCTGAATGCAGGGAATTTTGTCTCTTATTACTCTGTTAAACATGAGTTCAGTCGGTGGAGAGCCCGTGGGCCCAGAATTATTTCTCACAACTTTCGTGGGATTACTAATTTAGTTCCCCGTAATAGGATATCACCAACTATAGACAGCTCCAAACGAAATGGATAATATGGGCTTGACATATTTGATTTCCACGAGTCCTGACTTAGACACGTTATTACATCTGGCATCTCTTCGTCTAATATATACATCTCGGTAATCTGTGATATGGAGATCGGTATCAAAGTGGACACTACTCAAAAAATATGCTGCTCTCCGGCCCAATCATATGGATCAGCGTTGTTTTCTTGGGAAAGCCTTRATAGCGAATCCGCAATATTTTCTTTCCCTGGTTTAAATATCACTCGGAAACGATATGACTGTAACCATCTTTCGATCCTCGCTGTGGGTCGTGARGTTGGCTTAAATATGGTTTCTAGTGGCTTGTGATCGGTTATTAGATCAAATTTTGGCTGTGCCAAATAATAATAAAATTTTTTCGGAGCCCACACCAAGGCCAAACTTTCTTTTTCGGTTTGTTAATATCTCTTTTCCACCTATGAGAGACTCTTACTGTCCGCGAAATATTTGCTTTATCAAATTACACGAATACGGCACCCAGGGCCACCGGACTAGCATCTGTAATTAAACGCGTTTTGTCCTGTGGGTAAAAGTATGAGAGTTTCGATACCGCAGCAATTTTCGCCTTTATTCCTTGAAATGGGCCGTCCTGCTCTTTGCCACAAACAAATTTCTCCTTGCTCCTCATTAGTTTCCTTAGAGGCTCGGTGCTATCTGCCAAGTCAATTACAAACTTACCCACATATGTAGCTAAACCAAGAAAACTACGCACGTCTTCTTTATTTTTCGGCGCTCTGAATGCCGTGATCGCTTTTACTTTTTCGGGATCAACTTCAAAAATTTCAGTCTTTGAGTTCTTATTATGCATTTCTTTTCATTCAGCAAGACATTATTTGTTTTAAAAATTGTCTTAACCATTTCCAGTGCCTTAGCATGTTCTTCAAGGTTGCTTCCAGAAATGATTGCGTCATCAATAATTCAATGTATTTTGACAAGGAGATATTAATTCCTCCATTAGTCCCTGAAATATCTCTGGAGCCGAATTCACTCTAAACATTAAACGTTTTTAACGAGACAAACCCCGGTGTGTWATAAATGTAGTATTTCTCTGTTGGACTCAGCCAACTCCAACTGATGGYAGGCATTTTTTAAATCGAGTCGAGAGAAATACTTGGCTCCCCYTAGTTTGGTCATAAAGTTGTCAAAAATCGGTAAAGGGTAATTTTCTCTCTGCATTGCTTTATTTGCCCGGCGCATATCTATACATACCCGAATATCGCCATCATTTTTAAAGGCAATCACCACCGGCGATATCCAGGCACTTGGGCCAGTTACTGGTTCAATAATGTCCAACTTTAAAGCCTCTTCCAGTTTCTCAGTTATTTTGCCCTMCAACGCCSTCGGTACACGTCTCATGGGTTGTTACACGGGAACCACTGATTCATTAATAGACAGCTTGACRGAAACATTCCGCCATTTGGCAAACGGATCCGCTTCCTCTACTCTATGCACGTCCAAACCTACTCTTAAAACGTTGAGTTCGATAGCTGTGTAATGTAGTAATCAGTTTYGCATCGCTTATACCGAAATTGGATCCTCAAAAACTTGTAATACCTTGGGTASACGATCTGAAGCATATGCCCGAAAATTATTCGCTGATTCASCACGTGAGTTAAACATAACAGCCTTTTCCTTGCATAATCGTTGCCAATCCGAATGGCTGATCAGGTTCAATYTAGAGCCCGAATCGATGACCATARTAATTACGTAACCTCCTATTTTACACGAATCTCCCCCTCTTGTGACGACTCATTCTCCACCCTGAATAATCCAGTTCCCTTCGAAGCGTTGAGTACATTTCCAATTTCGCTATTTCTGGACTGTACCACCGTATCTCTTCGTCTCCAGCGTTCCTATCCGGTTCATCTACTTTAAAATTGGGCTTCTGTAACATTGTGCAGCATTTCCGATAAAAATGTCCAATTCTATCGCATTTCCTGCATTTAAATTTTCTGACAGGACATTCGAGACTATTTTCACGATGTCTCCTTTTACCACATCTTCCACACTCGCTTTCTATACTTTGCTGTACAATTTTGTTGATGCCGCTTGGGTTACCTTGGGGTATCATAGACTGTGTTTGTTTATTGGCAAGTGACCTTTTTCTTAAACCTAACGATTCACTGACATCGATGATTTTATCTTTTAAACATATTGCTTCTTTGGTCTCGCCAAATGAACATTTTGCTATCTGGCGGCGTAATCTCATCAAAACCTCCRTGAAACATTCTACTTCCAGTGGTGTTATAGAACGAAWCAAGTGCCTCTCAAAAGCGGAATTCTGTTGTGGCGAAAAATACTCATTCAGTTTTGTTATTAAAGATGTAAACACATCGTTTTTCGCTTGCTCGTCATATGGTACTAAGSCACCAGGAATGCTATATACCACTGCCTGGAGCTGCCCAAATGTAGGAATTTATTTCTTTTYTTATATATAGAGCTTATTTCCTCTGAGTCAATATATATATAAAACGAACGCAACCACGCCTCCCTTCCGTATGCTATAACGCCTTGTCCATTCCATGATATGGAAATGGTTTCAATTCCGTCATGTTTATTTTTCGCTGAAACGATTATCACAAAGCAACATTTTATTTTATGAAAAAAAAAACCAAGAATCATATAAATTAAATTCGATTACATTTGGAAAACTATGTTTTCTTATCTTCCATTCATTAAGAAAAAACTCATCAGCTAAATTTTTCCTCATGACCTTGTTGTTACACATAAAGAAAAACAAATGAATCMCTTTACCCTTGTTTTTAACATTATTAAATTTGGAATATAGCTTCTTAATACAATACCTAATTACATTTCGTCCCTTTCTGTATTTGCTTTGAGATATACAAACATACATGTATTCACAATCATCCATTTCGCTCTTACATGTGTCTCATTCCATTTGGAATAGAATCTTTACTTATTTTTCTTTCTGTTTTCTTTTTTAGATTTCTCGAATTATCTTCAAATTTTATATTTTTTAAAATATCTCAATTCATTTGCATTTGTCTCATTTCATTTGGAATAGAATCTTTACTTATTTTTCTTTTTTTCTAGATTTCTCGAATCATTAAATTTTATATTTTTTAAATATCTCAATACTTTTGCATTTGTCTCATTCCGTTCGGAATAGACTCTTTACTTATTTTTTTATTTTCGTTTTTTTTAAATCATTTCTCCATTTCCAAATTTTTCGATTCATTTTCGAATTTTCCAACCTTTTTTATCTCACTCTATTTGCAAATTTCAAATTCTATTTTTCAATCTCTCAATTCATTTTAAACATTTTTATTTTCACCTTGAATTTTACAATTTATTTCAATCTCATTCCATTTGGAACGAATTCCGTTACTCAGACAACGCTGAATAAAATTTTCTTCTTACA
>NW_017537004.1:231348-233217 GCF_001853355.1 Bactrocera latifrons
CTTTATAGCATTTATCCTCAGAAGGAATCTTTTTCTGGTACCAAATATTGTAGTGATGTCATAACCATTAGCTGAATGTGAATAACATCGAAAAAATCACAAATCCTCATGGGTTGATTGACTAGAAATGACGTACAGAAAATCTTTCAGGAACGTGGTTGCCGTGTGATTCGATGTAAATTTGACGTAGTTCTTATGGTGAAAGTAGAGTATAGTAGAACTGAATACTATAGGGCTAAACGAATTTTATCGAGTGAAGAAAACATCGTTTTTTAATGGATTTTATTTTTGATATGAAAATAAAAACTTTTCACTACAGTGGTGCAAATTATTTGAATATTTGCAGTTCGCTCCTGGCACAAAAAAATAAATTATACAGGCACTTAATTTAAAGAGTTTCAATGAATTATTTAAATGACTTTTTAATGAAATAAACATATAGTATAATAACTTACAAAATACTGCGCCACCAATCATAGCAAACGGCGGTATGCAACCCACGGTTATAAATATTGGGAACAAACGTTATTTTATCAGTTACATTTATAGTACAAAATAATATGTGTTTTATCGTTTTAAGTATGTATATTATTAGTGGACTATAGGTATGCTCTCGGCTGTTACAAAAATTGCCGATATGGCTAAGGTAGAATATTCAGATAAGGACAATAAAATGATACAGCATGTATGTTTGCTCATAGAAATTAATTACTGTACTGTTATGTATAAGGGCGGTCCAAAAAGTATCCAACGTGCAGGAGATATCTGAGATAGTAAACAAAGCCAATGGGTAATATACGGCAAAAAATATTGGGTAGGAGAAATTGTCAGCGCCAATGTGGGGCGTTTGCTTACTTCAACACTTTAAGACTACGTTTCAGCAGTGTTTGTCGAAATTGAAGTGCAATCAGAAGAAGTTTCTGGATCGGTCGCGACCGTGGAGAAAACATGAGTCCCCTGACTCGACGGCGAATTGCAGCACAAATTTGATTTCACTGTGATAACGTACGCATTTACATCTCTGCTATATCACTATAATTTGGTCAAATTAGACAATATACTGCTGTTCCAGTCATCATCTTTTGGCAATTTGTGACTTATTCTTTATTTCATATTTCATTTCCAGTAGAAATTTGAACCGAATGAGGAAGTTATTACCTCCAGAAAATATATATTTCAGACGGTTTAGGGAATTCGAATCATCACTGAGTCAAGTAGAGTGTAACTAAAATAAAACTGTATAGAGAAATTAATTATATTTTTAAAATTTTTCATTTTCTCTTGGACTTAATACCTTTCGTACCGTCCTCGTTTTTTTACAACTCGGATTTATTTCCGATTTTGTTGATTATAAAGCTGATCAAAAAGAATCCGAAAACGGTACATCCGGAAGCCACAATATTGTTTGTATAAGACTCACATAAATTGAGCAAATTGCTTTGATTGAAAAGATATCTGAAATATTCAGAGAAGTTACAACATTTTTTCAAGTTTCAACACCGAAACGTAGGACTGTTTCAGCTCATTTCTCAGGCAGAAAAATTGTGCAGCTTTTTGAATCAAGGTGGGTACAAAGACATAATGCCGTTCATCAATTCGCAGTCACCCTTCCAGAAATCGTTCAAGTCAGTAATAAAGGAATGTTCTACTTATTCCACAGTGAGAGAACCTCAAAATTAGCGTTTTTTATAACATTTTCCATTATGGCCAGATTGGACAAAATAATAAAATTAAAACCACCAACATTTAGTACGAATAAAAATTATTATATAGTGGCTATTTATTATACGGAGAAGCTATTTACATTTTTTTAAAGTATATTAGAACAACTGATTTTTGACCTTTCAATACCCAATAAAAGGATTTAAG
>NW_017537004.1:233587-239195 GCF_001853355.1 Bactrocera latifrons
AAGTGGTATTGAACGATGCAACAAATCCCTCCGCTTACGTATTTTTTCGCTAAGATTTCAATCTGGCCATCGCTCGTTTCCAATTGTTAAACGTCAAAAACTCCTGAACTCGATCAACTGTCAAAGTTTAGGTGGTTTTGACGTTTAGCAATTGTTCTCTCACTTCCAGTGAGAGAGGAGTTAAACATCTCATTATCTCTGGTCCAAGTACTGACAAAAATAAGCGAATGGAAGACTAGAACGCTGCAGTGAAAGAGTCGAATTTAGTCACATTACAGGGCAACTTCGACTTTATTACTGGAATTTTCTGTCTCAGTGATGTTTTGGCACTGACGCAGCCACTTAGCAGGGATAATGGGATGCCCAACTTATTCCAGTGTGAGAGCGCCTCAAAATAAGCGTTTTTTATAACATTTTCCATTATGGCCAGATTGAGCAAAATAAAATTTTTTGGGCATTTAAATTAAAACACCCAACATTTATTACGATTGCAAATTATTATATATTGGACTTTTAATATATGGCGAAACTACTTAATTCTTTTTTTATGATTTTATGATATATTAAAACTGACTTTCGATATTTCAATACTTAATAAGGTGAATTAGGCCTGTTAGTTCTAAATTAATAAATGTTTTTAATCATTTGTAATAGAAAATTAATTCTATTATGCATCAAATTACAAAACGTTTCATAATATATATTTAAATTTCGCATTTTCTTTGATTTTCATTATTTTAAATTTTTATTAGTGATCTTGAACGGCGGCAATAAATTCCTCCGTTCACATATATTTTTGGTATAATTTCAATCTGGCTGTTCCAGTAATTCCAATAGCAAAACATCAAAACCTACTCGATCCAGTCAACTGTCAAAGTTCGGTAGGTTTTGACGTTTAGCAATTGCTCTCGCGCTTCCAGTGAGAGAGGAGTTGGGGATCTCATTATCTCTGCACTTAGTGTGATTCTGCATAACGAATTAATCGACCATGATTTCGCAAGGTCTTAAACACGTCATAACAACATTTGTTGAAAAATTAGATGTTGAAGTGGAAAACCCCGGACCAGGTGGTTATTAGAGTCATCGAAACAATCACCCATCTTAAAGCTGTGAAGACCTTTAGAGGGCTTCTGCGTACATTCCACTCATTGACACTGTCATCCCAAATTTAAAAATGCGGTTTTCCTATGAAGTTCTTGAAAGTTTCAATTTGAGTCAGCTCTTACCAAAATTTAACCTAAATTTGGAAGAAAAGCGTTTAACTGTACGCATTGAACTGAAAAAATGAAGATCAAAGCAGAAGTGGCACTTTTTCATCAACCATGGAAAATGAAAATGACTAAGAGAACACAAGAGCTTTTTGCCTTAGAAAGCCCCAGCACTTGCGATAAGGATATATATCCGTCGATTCATATTCTCCTTCTTTTTTGCCAATTAACAATTTTGTTTTAAATGTGAGAGATCTTTTTCAATACTATGTTTTCAATACCTATTCAATAGGGGCTACAATGATATAACTAATGCTAATAGTAGGTATTTACACGGTTTGATGGTSAAACATCAAAGAGCTTGCACACAATTATTTACATAAGTCCCCCACCACCCTTGAAATGTTGAAACTAACTAGTTATATATTTATTATTTTGAGTATTTGTAAGAGCTACAAAAAAGAGAAGCCGAATTTTACTGAGATCTTCATCGTTTTACGGTGCACACTTACCAATTTCTTGGCCAGAAAATTATTAAGTCTGGGCTGAAATATCAGCAGGAAAAAGTAGTGTAACTCATTAAGATAAATTTAATACTCATATAAATATATTTTAAAACATATGTAAAGGAAATCATAATAAAAAATAAATGTAAATATTGTATTTACCCTTCTTATGCAAATATGTTTGGGTTTGTAAAAGGTAGGTTTAAGGTTTGTAGAGCTTAAAAGTAGAAGTGAGGCAATAATTCAGAGTTTACAGTTTCGTATCTAGAGGGCTTGTTGTTGAGGGCAATTATGTCATGTTAGCCTAAATTATCAGTTATTATTTATTTTTATGTTTTCGCAACATGCTACACCAGAATATAATATTTTTGTACACCTAACGATTTTTCGAATAACACGGGGCACCTGCGGTTTGGAAATGTTTAAAAACTGTGCGTGGCCGCGCCCCTGATAAGCTTTATGTATATATCTGTAGAACTGCAACGAATAATAAATTTTTGTTTATACTTAAATACTGATCCGTTACTCTTTCTGATGTGTGGCACACAATGCTAGCGACAGACTGCAGCAGCACGACAGTGAACTGAAAATGGCGTTGTGAATCCTACTACAAGAACGTTTGTGAGAGGGAAGCAACATAACAATGGCCGGAATGTACACAAAACAACGCAGTTATCCATTTTGCATGTACACAATTTCGTTGTGGCCATACTAATACCTTGCACTTCAATGAAATTTTAATATTTTGTTCAAAGTGAAATTTTTTATGCAAAAAATAAGTAAATAGGTAAATATTTTTGCTTTAAATTATCAATTGTTATTATAAATGATGTAACAGAGCTATTTTATGCTTTTATTTGTAAAATAACGTCAGTTTTGTTAGAGCTTTGAGTAATTTTACATTTTACATATTAGTGGCATCACCACTCATTCTCATCTCTCTGTCTTCCATTCTACTGTCAACTCTACTGTCGTTGGCAAATCTAGGATCAAATGGAAGTTAGCGAGAACGACAACTGTCCGCCTGCAGTCGTRCAGCTGTTAAAATAGGTCCGTCGATAAGAACGTGTGTATTTTAATATTTGACAGATGTCGTTTGCAGTCTGTCGCGAGCATTGTATTCCACACATGATTCTGTCAGTTCGGTTCATGTACACAAAGCGAACCGTTTGTCCTCAAATCAGCGATAGAGAACAACTTTGAATCACTAGCGATCAGCTTATACCTGATTTTTTTGTGAACGTTCGCCATGGATAATATGATACGAGACTTTATCATTGGCTCTCTTTTTCTCTCAAACGCGTTCCCTGATTATTTGACAGCGATAAAGATCAGGGAATTTCTGACAGWTGATTTCAGAAAAGGCGGGATGCTAGAAGTAAATCGCTATAATTACCTGACGTAATTGGTGTGAAATGAAATTTCTATGAACTGTGCGAACATATTTAATGATTTTGCATTTTAGMATTTATATATGTATGCATCTTCAAAGTTGTTAATTTAGTGTTTTGTATAATTTATTAAAGACTTAATCTAATATTTTTCAGCAGTGGCATTATTGGCAAAGGTTGAGTAAGAACATACATACAACAAATGTATGTATATACAATATGTATGTACGTACTCAATGGAATTTCCATTGTTTACGCATCGAAAATTTGTAATATGCGCAGATTCAAACTGATAGATTTTTTTGCCACACATGATTGAAATTAATCCAATAGAAATTTGTTCCTACTTGGTGTACTCGTAGATTTACTCGTAGTTTATCCGCAGTTTCTCATCGATTCAACAATGGTCACAACGTTATTAACCGACATAATACGATTTRAACCGAAGCCAAATATACCGTTTACTCTATCGTGATTGCCGAAGAACAGATTGTTCGGGTTGCATCAAATCAGTTGACGCTGACGGGTACTCGAATTGATCAACAATGTTGTCTATGCTGAACTGAATTGATTTGATTGTGTTTTTGGCACGACTGGTTGTTTTGATTTTATCATACTCGCCGCAGCTCTCTGGTATATGTATATGTATCTCCCAAACCATTCAAGCTATATCACTCAATTTTACAAAGTATAACTAATTTTGCCACATTTTAGGACAGCGGTAAAATCGGAAGAGCACTACAATTGAAAGGTTACTGTGCGAAAATTAGCAAAATCGGACTACAAGCAGGTTCTTCCACATAACACTACTTTAAACTCCATCTGATTTTTTTATATATATATTCTTGTATTTGGTTTCCCTTAGTGAAAYCCGATTTCTGTTAATAATACATAGTAATGCCAAAATTAATATGTAAAATCGGGTCAATACTACACCGAGCTCCAATTTACCTCCGTTATTATGTTATTCTATAATTTGGTCCGCTCTTTGGCCCAGAAAAAAAAATGTAGAGCAATATCTTACCACCACTACAAAATTGAGTTTACAGTCTTCTCACTTAAAAAAGCTCACTTATATTKTTCATCCAATCATTATTAAATAAAACTTGAACGTGTCCAACGAGTGGCTCCCATCGTGATCTGCGGTACACCACAAACGTAGGAACATCCGTGGATACAGCCAATAAGTGTATTGCTGCAAAGGTCGCTCTAAGGCTCAGGTAAGTTGAGTATATCAGACGGTAAAAATATCAACATTCTAAAATTCTCTAGTTTTTAACTAAAACCTTGCAGAAACCATTCCTGGTGGCTCTTTRCTCACATACCGACATGGGATATTTGGACGAGGGCGATGGAAAAGAGGCGCAGTGAGCTTTTTCATAGATAAGTCGAAGCTCAAGGGATTAGTTAAAAGAAAAGTTTTCTACAGTAGTATCAATAGCATTAAGCTACCCCATTATTAGACTCGTAGGGGGACATGGCAATAGCGGAATCGTAAGAGGTTTTAATGAATTTTGTCTAATAAAATCCTATCAGATGCAAATTGTCAAAATTGTATGAAAGAGGGAAGTACAAATAATCAAATCCTTTCTCTTCATTCTCCAGCTTTTGCAAAACTGAGGTTGGAACATTTCGGTAGTCATTCTTTCGGCGAAACAAGGGAGATAGCCGAAACTAAAATTATTCTCCTCAACAAGTTTGTTGTAGTCTCAAATCGTGCTGTTGAATTGTTAACGTCTYTATGATCAATTTATAGGAGTTTTAGGTATCTTAATGGACCAACGCTCTAAGCTGTCGAAGTAAGATCCCCGTTGGTGCTTGTAAGTGGATCGGCGTTTTACCTAATATAGCTCCTCAATAGTCTTTTTGACGAAAATAAATTGAAATTAAAAGGAAAGTATTCCATTAGATTTAGTAAATTCTTTAATTAAAATAATTTAAAAATTGTTTCCATATTTACATACATACATATATTGTTATAATTAGTTTCTTATACGTTTTTAATAATTGCTGTACAATTTTTTGTATATTTTTTTTATTTATAGCATTTTTATATTTTATTTAAAATATTTTGATTTTGAGCAGTCAGTGGACTAGGATAATTTTCGACATATATGTTACATATGTATATACTTATGACTATTGCAATATTTTATATACATATATGTACACATTATTTATTATGAAAGATATGCAAAATCAGTTTAATTAGGGCCGCTAGGCACTTGGTTTGAAAGTTTGATGATTTCAAACACAATTGTCATTTTGTGCCATAAACACCATTAACAAATTAAAATTACTGTACATGAACTGCCTCTTCTTCTTCTTCTTAATTGGCATAGACACCGCTTACGCGATTATAGGAAAGTTAACAACAGCGCGCCATGGCTCTACATACACGAATTTTCGTTGTTATCGTTTCATAATATTATAAAAATCAAATCACAACACAAGTCGTATATTTAATGGTACCGACAACGCCAAATATAGTCAGTGCCCACAA
>NW_017537004.1:241325-276076 GCF_001853355.1 Bactrocera latifrons
AAAATAAATGCACCTGTGAAGGGTATATTAGCTTCGGTGCAGCCGAAGTTAACGTTTTATCTTGTTTTGTTTTCGGATCGTTGTACTCGTTATCGAATACACACTTTCGAAATTTGAAATTACCTCATTCGATAACGTGTTCTCATTCGTACGAAAGAATAGCAATGCTACCGAATTGTTGCTACGCTATTGTTGACAACAATTGAAACTTTTGAAATGTAGTGCCAAAAGAAGTTTTAAATTAGTTGGTAGAGAYAATCATTAACAGCGAGAAAGAAGATGAAGATCCGACACCATATACCAGTCGCATTGCTGCAAAATCAACTAAAACGAAGCTCGCTGTCAAAAGCGAAAGCTTTCTCTTTTAAAATCCAATTTGCGCTCATATGAACCCAGCGGGATAATRGTTCATCGCTTACATTTTTCTTTGATGAAAGCTTCGAAGATAATTCTATGTAGAATTCTTCGATACCAGGTAATGCATAAAAGGAAGCAATGCNTCGCTTACATTTTTCTTTGATGAAAGCTTCGAAGATAATTCTATGTAGAATTCTTCGATACCAGGTAATGCATAAAAGGAAGCAATGCGGCTAAATTCTACTGTGTTCATATTTACAATCAAATTGTTGGAATAAAATTTATAAGTAAATTTGTTCATTATTTCGTTAAATCGTCAAGCAAGTTGGTTGTTTTCAAAATTTCCCTTTTATATTATATATAAATACTTATTTTAATAATGAAATACATGCATGCACTTTTATAAATAAAGCAAAATTAATATGAATTTGTTTCTATGTATTCTACTAATGACCTTGGCATAGAAGAATTCTCCGTTATCTTTGGCATCGAAGCATTCTTCGTCCCTATGGTAAGCGAAAGGAGTGATCTGTTACTTGTTGTAGGACATCGCCGTGTTAATTTTCATCTGTCGGAGTAAGCGATACAATCATGCTGCACCGTTTACCTTGCTCGCTTACCAATGTCTACCATTTCCCGCTGGGAAGTAACGCAAACCCATATCAATAAAAATTTTGAGAAATTAATTGCTTTTAAGGAGAGAAAATAAAATAAGGGGAGATTAAAACTCAAGAACTTGATGCTTTAAAGAGAAGAGTTTAGAAATAAGCTTCAATATTTACGATATGTTAATTCCAAGTTCCTGTTTTTATTGAAAATATATTTGAAAATATTAATACGCTAAGGATAATTTTTTTATCTGCAAAAACAAAATTTAATAAATCTCTATATAAAMGTTAAATATTTACGTTCAATTCCAATTCAAATATTTTTTTTGTTCCGCATTTCATGTTATTCATAAGRGGAAGTAATTTCATAAAATTTCAATTTGTTTCGTATCGAGTGCGGCCGATCTGGACACTCGAAATGTTTCGAAATTTCACTCGATATGATAGCTTGCTCGCTCATGACCGCCGCGATTCGGGCCCATTTACTAACCCCGCCCAATACCCATATCTCGCACTAAAACTGCGAAAAATTAATAAATAAATGCGAAGGAACTTTACAATTTTTCATGAAATAAGCGAAATTGGGGTATAACCTCGCCTATTTTTCATATGTATATCTTAATTTTAAATCCTATGTGATTTTTAACTTTACATCGAGAGCCAATGACGTTATTGAAATAAAACTTTGCGTGAAAAGTSGTCTTAAAGTACGCTATCTCACGTCCAAAAAGAGTCGAATCAAACTAAAATTCTTCAAATCATGTATGAAATATAATAACTTTCGTGATTTTTAAGCTCAATAGTATTAAGTTATAATTAATCTCTACTACAATTAAATCTAATGCAGATGGTTTGAAATTGAATATGTTAACACGTTACGTTTTGTATAAAATAATTGAACTCGAAATTTTTTTTCCTCATATTTGTAATATCCTAATTTTTCTTTAACACGAGAAAACCAATAAGTAAAGCTTTCATTTAATRACGATGGAGCAGACGTTCCATTGACCGACTAGGAAGAAGTTCGGAGAAGCGGCGGGGGCCGATGGATTGCTGGCCGCGCTATTCAAAYACGGCGGCGAAAAACTGATAACAAGCATGCATCAGCTTCTTTGTAAAATATGGTCGGACGAAAGCATGCCCAACGATTGGAATTTAAGTGCGCTATGCCCAATCAACAAAAAGGGAGACCCCACAATCTGCGCCAACTACCGTGGGATAAGCCTCCTCAACATTGCATATAAGGTTCTATCGAGCGCATTGTGTAAAAGATTAAAGCCCACCGTCAACAAACTGATTGGACCTTATCAGTGTGGCTTCAGACCTGGAAAATCAACAACCGAATAGATATTCACCATTAGCCAAATCTTGGAAAAGACCCGTGAAAGGAGAATCGACACTCACCACCTCTTCGTCGATTTCAAAGCTGCTCTCTACAGCTGCGATGTCTGAATCTGGTATTTCCGCAAAACTAATATGGCTGTGTAAACTGACGTTGAGCAACGCCAAAAGCTTCGTCACAATCGGAAAGGACCTCTCCGAGCCGTTCGATACCAAACGAAGTCTCAGACAAGGCGATTCCCTATAGTGTGACTTCTTCAACCTTCTTCTGGAGAAAATAGTTCGATATTGATATCATCGGCCTCAGCACYCGCGCCGTTAGTTCTGCTTTCTCCAGACTGGATAAGGAAGCAAAACAAACAATATCTCCTGTCATCAAACAAACAGTCGTCGTACTCGCGACTAGGCTCTCACGTCACTGTTGACAGTCATAACTTTGAAGTCGTAGATAATTTCGTCTATCTTGAAACCAGCGTAAACACCACCAACAATGTCAGCTTGGAAATCCAAGGCAGGATAACTCTTGCCAACAGGTGCTACTTCGGACTGAGTAGGAAATTGAGAAGCAAAGCCCTCTCTCGACGAACAAAAACCAAACTCTATAAGTCACTCATAAYTCCCGTCCTGCTATATGGTGCAGAGGCCTGGAGGATGACAACAACTGATGAGTCGACGTTGCGAGTTTTCGAGAGAAAAGTTCTGCGAAAGATTTATGGTCCTTTGCGCGTTGGCCACGGCGAATATCGCATTCGATGGAACGATGAGCTGTACGAGATATATGACGCCATTGACATACTTCAGCGAATKAAAAGACGGAGGCTACGCTGTCTAGGTCATGTTGTCCGAATGGATGAAAACACTCCAGCTCTGAAAGTATTCGACGCTGTACCCGCCGGAGGAAGCAGAGAAAGAGAAAACCTCCACTCCGTTGGAAGGACCAGGTGGAGAAGGACCTGGCTACGCTTGGAATATCTAATTGGCGCCACGTAGMGAAAAGAAGAAACGACTTGCACACTCGGCTATAATCGCGTTAGCGGTGTCTATGCCAATTAAGAAGAAAAAGAAAGCTTTCCGTTTAAACGACTGCATTGAACTGTGGCAGAGAACCGCAAACCCTGAAAACAAGAAAAACTTGTATAAAGTACTTGACATGGAACCACCAATAACAATTATAGTAATTATATCAGTTAAGCGACATTTGTTAATCTGAAGTTATTGAAGTGAGCGGGAACTTCAATACTAAAATGTCATTTTAAATACCTACAATACATGTAAGCAGATAGAAGTATAAAGGCTTTTATGTTTGTTATGCAAAGAAAGAGATTTAAATCTGCGACGTTGGTATCTCAGATTTTGGTATTAAAGCATTTGACTTAAGCTCCTTTCTTTTAAAAATTTAAATTTTTTCACATATAGTAAAAAAGAATTTGAGGATAAGGCTGGTTTGATTAAAAATGTTAACATACGATCTAAGGTTTTGCCCATCCCTGACCATGAGGAAGAAGTGGGGGTAGATGACAAAATAGGAGAAATTACCAAACCAAAYCTTGTATGTATGTATATGTTTTTGTAATAAATAATGGTTTTGTAACAATGAGCGGCTTACAACCACAATGTTTATCTTCTATTCATTTTGATTGAGAAATATGAGAATTTCATGCTCGCATAKCTTCCACCTGTCAGTGAGTGCGCAGTTAATCCGCTGCCGTCTGTCAAGGCGATTACGGCACGTTTGCCAAAATTGGATTTTTTCCGCAGAAACGAGTCTGTTCTCTTAAAGAGATTCATAATTAAATTTTAGTTTTGATGTTTTTCATTATGAAAAATTATAACTGAAAATCTAGATGTGTGCAAAACCGGTATACAAATTGAGTATTGGCAACCTTGATCAAATGTGATCAYAAGAGAACAACTACAACTACATTGTCAATACGRAAGGGCGGAAAGGAATTCACTAGTTGCACTATTAGCACAGATGTGGCCAGAGTTTAGTATTTCCAATGGTAATGTTTTACTTTCCATGGCGGAATAAACAGCAAAACCTCATTGAAAACTATGATGAACAGACATGACATGAGCCAACAGAGCGTTGGCGAATAGAGGAAAATCAAAAAAAAAATGTCACTTTTTTGAGCACCGGTTACTTGAAAATGTCGTATAAAGTCTTTATAATGAAATAGATTCAGAAGAAAGAGCACAAAATAACTTATACAATAGAAAGAAATAAACCTAAAATAAATTTGTTACATGGTGACGATTAAACAAATAATGGCACTCAATTAAATTTCAATATTGACGTATAAAAGTCAAAGCCTCAATATAAAGCAAAGAACTTCACATATTTGATGAACCAGCTAACAACAAGTCGCCCATTTTATGAGTTCTTTAGGATGGTGCAGGTGTAGGAAAGAGTCGTTTGATATCAGCAATAATCATATGCAGATTTTAACCAACATTACAATTCTACACCTGGAGCAGACATCAGCATTCAGAACAGGTAGATTTACACATTTCCCAATTTTCTCTTTACATGTTAGTCAGTTTAATAGTTGTTTGGGGTCACTTAGCAATGTCATAATTGATTCGAGATTAAAAACATTTACAAAACAGATACATATAGCACTTTAGTTGGAYCCTCTTTGAGGGAGTTATTTAAATATTTTGAATTACAAATAATGAGGCAAGGAGAGGATCATGCTTTTGCTAGTGACATTTGATATATTACTAATTGAAAATGGAGTAGTTAATTTCCAGAAAGTTCCCGATGGAGCCATACATTTATCTTGGTCTAATGAAGAGATGTGTATATTTTGGAAAAAGTTAAACATTTCAAAACTTCTGAAACTCGTGGATTTCTCTATAAATTGAAACTAAAACCTCCGCCAAATGTATGATTACAGTGAATATGTATAAACACGTCTGATGGGTTGGTCAATGGGTCAAGTGGACAACTTATGCAAATTTTTTTGCATTGATATTTTCCATCAACTTTGGSAATTATATTCTTCGAATCTTCTGTTAGTTTGATAGCGTGTTCAAAAAAGCTTCATCTTTTAGAAAGTTCCTGTACCGCAATTGAATATACATATGACATATGTATGTATGTTGCTTTCAGTCGAGCTACACTGCAGATGGCTTCTTTGTTAACGGAATTTTTAGTCCTCTTGACAAATTTTCTCAATCGGATCCTGTATTTAGGGAATTTATGAAATTGAGCACAATTATAACTCTGACAACAAGCTTCACTTTTATGATTGCCCGAACATCAGGACATTAAATTTTATTCCATAATGGTCAGAGTCTTCACGGTCACATTATAATTCAGACATCTTACGTTTTCTCCAATTAAAGAACTGAGGACAGATAGCAGGGAAACAAGCAACAGAAATATGCTTATATAATGTATGAAATAACTGAGAAAACACACAGGATATTAATTATTATTAAATATAAATCATATTAATATTATCTTCATTGAGATTAGTAAAACAATCCTGATATAGTATATGAAATTTCAAATARAAAACTGCCCTCACTCACTCACTACCCTGCTGTATTTATTTAAATAGTTTTCGCACTATTTTTCAACATATCCGTGTATCGGTATATGGGGAGTGGTTATGATCCAATTTAATTCTTTTCACTTTATGAAGGTGTACTATGTAGAAAGACTTGCTCATAATACATTTGGTCGCTTTAGCTTCAATGTGTGGCGTGTGTGATATGTACTCACAATCTATTAAGGAGTGTTTCACGGCCATATCTTTACTTTTTTAATCAATTAATAATAATTTTAATCAATATTTTTCAATACTTCGATACCCTCTACCAAATATGAGTTTTTACATTGGTTTGCGGATACGTTATAAGTTATAACACTTTATAAATTTTAGATAAACGACATCCGCGCAGCCAATGAATAMATGTAGAAAATTTCATCAAGTAATCTCAATTTCTATCTACACTATCATCATCTCATCATCCTGATCATATTAATATGCTTATATACATCTCTATTAGTTTAAGGTGTTACAAATAACCGTTAGGTGAACAAGAGTATAACTCGGTGGCAACATGCGTGAGTATAAATAAGTATGTACCTCCAAAACAAGCTAAAAATGTTGAATACTTGCAGTACCAACATGTAATTTGATATAATTGCAGTTAATTAAATCTATAAAGATATTTTTAAAGCTCAATAATCTAACTATTTACATAATGAGTTAATTAGGTCGTTCTGCAAAAGTTTGTTACGTATTCCATATGAATTACCTAATTTAAGGTATTTATAAATTCACACATAGGTATTTATTTCTTATGCTTAAATTTACAATCAAAGAGTGTCTTTTCCATCCTTTCCATTCTTTCCCTGAATATCTTTACCATATTTATTGTCCTCGTCACAGGAAATACATTTTATTATAATTCGTTGCTGATCAGTTCCGCTTTTGGTTGAAATATAAACTGGAGAACTATCACTTTTGACTTTCTCTTGTATGCAGTCCACAACGACTTTATTCGGAGTTCTATCCATGGTGATTCTCTCTCGAAGTGAAGTTTGCGCCACCTGTATTTGTGTTTCCATTGTACTACGTTTCCAAATATTTTTGCCCTCTACTAAAGTAAAAATAAGATGTAAAAGTACGCATATTAGGTATTGATTTAAAATTATAATGCAGGCATAACATTAGCAACAATAAAATTAAAATGTTGTAAAAGTTTAACTAATTTTTTTATACTCTTGCAACCTGTTGCTAAAGGGTATATTATTTTTGTTCACTTAACGGTTGTACGTATCACCTAAAACTAAGCGAGATAGATAGGGTTACATACAGTGTCGGACAAAACTCATTGGACTAACTCGAGTCTCACACATATTCCGTCATAATTTTTTACATGGATGCATTAGAAGAATAATTTTTTTTTTGCAAAAGAAAGATCGCATATTCTAYATTAAAAAACAATTCAATTTTATTTTTCAACTTTTGTGTACAWTTTTTAACTTAAACCAGAAGGGAAAAAAGTAAAAAACTCGCGCCACRTAACTTATTGGACTACACTTTGATTGCCGAAATAAGCATTTCCAATGAATTAATTTACCGTTATTTGTCAGAAAAAGAGTTTTGCAGGTGTTTAGAATTTCAAATCGTAGATCAGACTTATTCGAATTGTTTGCTTTAATGAGAACGTGTGTGTTGTGAAATATTTAAACTTTTTACGAATAAAGCTACCAAAAATCGTTTTAGTTAAAAATGGTTGGAAAAACACATTCAACTGAACTTAAGTTATTAATTGTAAGCGAATTCGCAAAAAGTGTGCAGCAAAAGGAGCTTTGCAAAAAATATTCTCTTGGGAAATCAACTATTTCTGCTATTTTACGCAAGCACAAAACTGATGGAACCGTGAAAAAACTTAATATTGGAGGACGTCCTAGACTCACTTCGGTAAAGGAAGACTTGAGAATAGTGCGCGAATTTAAAAAGATCCAAAGATGTCTGCAAAACACCTTGTAGATAGCTTACAACTAACTGTGAGTGTGCGTAGAGTACAACGACGCGCCGTTAATGCTGGTCTATTCAGTTTCCGTGCTGCGAAAAAACCATATATTTCCAAAAAAAAAAAAAATCGAAAAGCACGTCTGTGGAGCAATGGAAGGCGGTATTGTATTCAGATGAGTCCAAATTTAATTTGCAGCACTCAGATGGAATTACACGTGTACGAAGACCAACAGGAAAGCGTTTAGACCGTCGATATTTGCAGGGTACCGTAAAGCATGGTGGGGGTAACATTATGGTGTGGGGACTGTCTCTTATACACATCTAGATGTGTATAAGAGACAGGTGTGCGTAGAGTACAACGACGCGCCGTTAATGCTGGTCTATTCAGTTTCCGTGCTGCGAAAAAACCATATATTTCCAAAAAAATCGAATAGAACGTTTGGAATTTGCAAAACTGCACATCAATTGGTCTGTGGAGCAATGGAAGTCGGTATTGTATTCAGATGAGTCCAAATTTAATTTGCAGAACTCAGATGGAATTGAACAGGAAAGCGTTTAGACCGTCGATATTTGCA
Organism: Bactrocera latifrons; assembly: GCF_001853355.1. NCBI lineage: Eukaryota > Metazoa > Arthropoda > Insecta > Diptera > Tephritidae > Bactrocera > Bactrocera latifrons. The sequence goes on from NW_017537004.1 coordinate 249,705, forward strand.
GGGTACCGTAAAGCATGGTGGGGGTAACATTATGGCTGTCTCTTATACACATCTAGATGTGTATAAGAGACAGTTGTTTTTTAATATAGAATATGCGGTCTTTATTTTGCTAAAAAAAATTATCCTTCTAATGCATCTGTGTAAAAAGTTATGACAGAATATGCCTGAGACTCGATTTAGTCCAATGAGTTTTGTCCGACACTGTATGTATATATAAATGAACAGGATGACGAGAAAAGTTGAAATCGGGGTGAATTACTGTCTGTCCGTCTGTCCGTCCGTCCATCGCAGTAGTAAGAGGCACCTGTGGCAAAAACTTTTGTAAAATTTAAAAAGTGTAAATAAATTTAATATCCATATCACCTAAACCACTAAATCTACAACAACCAAATTTACCCAGCTTAAAAATTATAAAAACTCCTACCGTCAGTTTATTGTATGTTAATAAATGTATGTATAACGGTACTGTTAGAAACTACTAAAATTAACGTCTGAGATGATACGAGAAGGCTTTATGGGAGAAGGGATAAAAACTGGACGATGGGCATGGTACCGCTCACTTTTTGGTGAAATCACYACTATCGGCATCCAGCGGACCGATTTCGATTAAATTTAGTATGTGACATTCTTCTCATATTCCGACATCACAGTGTAAAAATGGGCAAAATCGGATTGCAACCACGCCCACTTCCCATATAACACAGTTTTAAAATCGATTTGATTCTTTTACTTTCTAGTGTACTAAAGTTAATGTAACAGTAGACAAATTTTCACTAATAATTTATTTAAAATATGCCACCTTATGGCAAAAAACTGCGCAAAACTTACCAAAACGGTTCAAGCCCCTATTTACTGAGTATGTAGACCCCAATATATATAGTTTGATCGAAATTTTCGGTCAATGTCATTCAGAGAGAATCCTTTCCTATCAATAGCATCTCTGTATGGGGTTGAATGGGCTGAATCGGGTCAATACTTTTGTCTAAATGACTCTCAGTCTACACCGTCATGAAACACAGCTACATCACATTTCAACACCCCACATTGGCAGACAAAATCATCATAAACAAACAGCACACCTCACTKACCACTCACCTTCCATATCACCCCAATACACCCAAACATGACACCACACTACCAACTAGAACACAACTTTCAAAAAAAAAATGGACGGACAACTCCAGCCGCACTTCACTTCACTCTTTGCTTCCGTATGAGTCGACACTCCAAGCACTTGCGCATAAGCTTTCGCAGCATCTTTTTTCCCTTTTTTCGCTTCCACGTCCATCATCGTACGTTGATTCCGCCGCCGAGTTCGGTATTCGATCAGTATATAACGTTTTGAAAATATTCCGAAATAAAATAGAATAAAAAAAAAATGTACAAATCCAAAAAAAAAAAAAAAAATAAGCCTTGTGCTGTGCGTTATTTCGTTTATAACAAAACTATCAAGTGAGTTTCGGAAACAAAAGGTGAGTTCGCTAGTTACGATTACAACTTTCTTGAGCCCCCATATGCCTAATAAAAAGATTTTCGAACTTCCGGATGACTTTATGCTGCATATACCGGCTAATATTTGTGTGATTTCAATGAAAATTACTAAGCGTGTTTACTCATAACAGTACATCTTTGTCTCTGAAATAAATGAAATTAGTCGGCTTAACCTCGCCCCCATATAACTAATATCAGGATTTTCGAGAATCCGRATGACTTTACTCCATATGATTGGTGACTGTATGTGTGGTACCTTAATGAAACCCAGGGAACATTTTTAWGGTATGTTACATAATAAGAGTTAATAGATAAAATTGGAACGATACTGCACCAACTCCCATATTCTACGTATTATGATTTTCGTTTTTTAACAAATCTTATGTCAAATTTTTCGGTCACTGTATGAGTTTATATAGTAAATGTTAATTGCTCAGATTTAGATTCTGTACCTCTGGTTGACATATTGCACCTTAAGATATATCTCTGGCTTTGATTTCTGCAAGTTGCAAGAGTATAAAATGTTCGGTTGCACCCCAAGTTAGCCCTTCCTTACTTGTTTTAATTAACACCCAATTTAGGGTCATAMAATTATTATTCAATTGGTAGATTTTTCAAATCCCGTAACAGTTGCACTGGAAATGAATAAGTTATAATAAGGAAGAATAACCTGGGGACTGGACGTTAGGTGCAATTCATAAGAGTTGGCGAATACTGTTTTTACARGAATATTCATAACCGATTTTAACAATAGGCATGAAATGGTTATGTGATTTAAAAACGGTAAAACGATCCAACAAATACGAAAACATTAACTTAAAAGGTCATTTATGCGACCAAGAGAAAATATGTACCTATACGTTTTTGCCAAAAAAAAAGTTTGGTAATAAGTTAGGTTTATCTTAGTAAATCTATATGAATATATCAAAGTCGTGTTAGTTACACTGTTTATAATTCAAGAACGGCTAAACTGCTTTGAAAATTGACAAATTGGGCATAAAGTCTGCTAAGTTAGGTATGAGGGGGATGCATTGCCCTGTTTTTACATATTTTAAGCATTATTATCGGCAAATGATTTTCTCTAAAATTGAAATAACATACATCCTTCCGGACAACCCGGAATTGAACTCGTCTCGTCATCCTGAACATTTGTGTACGTACATATATACATATATGTACATATGTAATTCCATATCTAACCCGATTAGTTTAAGATATTACGAATAAAACCTCAATGCTCTAAAGCAGCATGTTGCAAGAGTATAAAAAGTTATTATGTACCTTTAATAGATTTTTGAAAACTGTTTTTATTTGCAATTAAATTTGGGGAATCCGTCTTGTGATTGACTGCACCATAGCAACAACAACATATGATCCTTTGAAAGTACAATCGAAATCTAAAAATCAAAAACAACACCGTTAATAATAAATTGAAGTATAGCTATAAATCTTGTTACCTTTTGTTCATCCAATAGTATATTATAGGATTTACCATGGCATTTGACATAGCTAACCAGTAGAACCCCAAGTACATATGTTGTACGTATTTGGCGGATGTGATATCGTTGTTGTGATAAGCATAGATGAAAAACATATGATATGGCAACCAGCATATTGCAAATATTAGAACGATGGCAATAAACATCCGTACCACTTTTCTTTTCGACTTCATCGACTCCATTTGACGATCAATATTTTCTCCAATAGAACGGCTTCCCCTAAAATAATACGGATGGTTACATTGGATTGAAACACAGATATGCAATTATCGCAAGGAATGTTTGAATACCAGAGAACGCGACCCATTAAGGTGTAGCATATTAGCATGACAACCATTGGAATACCATAGGTGAGTATGAGGATTATGATGTTGTAACTGCATTTCAAAAATATTTAGCTTCTTAAACTGATATATACAAATTAGTCAAATTTAATACATACGCATAATCTGATATCGATGTTGGATAGCGTCCATCTGGCCACAGCATAAAGCACACAGTTCTCGATTTGCCGTTGTAGTATCTGGAAATAATCAAAACGATACGTATACAAAAAAAATTTTAAAATATTTATACTATTTTATAATAAAGTAAACTAATTTTTGAAATATTTATTTCTCTTTGAAATGGACATTGCTTCTGAGAGTTCGAAAAATGCTAACAGATTATAAGATTGTTTTGGTTGTAATTTTCGATTAACATAAAATATTTAATACAATTAATATTAGTCTATTTCTTTTCATAATTTCAGAAAAACTTCATTGTAGGTTGCTAAAAAAATACTGTTCAATGGTTCATTGTTTTGCATTTAGATATTTTAATATTACCTTTTCGTCATTGTGCTTGAGTACAGTAAGCAGGGCGCTGCTAGCAGACAACTTATAACCCATATTAGTAACAGAATGATCCGTACTTTTCGTCTTGATGTTCGTCTCTTCAAAGGGTGAACAATTGCGAAATATCTGCAAGAAAGTTTAATAAATTTATTAAAATAACAAGCACAATTTTTTATTTGTGAAGAAAGTATTATTACAATATTTCATATTAAACCTAAACCTACCAAAAACGCAACTGTAGGAAACTGTGCACATGAAAACAGCCCCATACCATGCAGCATAAACAATATGCAATATACATACAAACTTATATGTATATATGTACATATGTATTTATGTACATACATATATAGTATAATATTGSATATCCGTCATCTGGTTTTACAAAGCAAACAATTAAATTGATTTATAGATACTTTCGACATCCGCCTTTATACACAATTTTTCCCGTTTGAGATTTAATAAGGCAAAGCCCCTACAGTCTCTTGCATGGGGTTTAATAATTTTGTTCAGCTAAYGGTTTTTCTCAACAACTAAGATTTGAACTGTCGAAATGTTTGTCTATAAGTTTCTCGGTGCAAAATACATTTTGACTAGCAATTAACATATCTATGTAGGTACATACTTATATTGTAAAACTTATCATGCGGGTCCATAAGGCTTAGATCAAAAATAACAGTTCGTTGCATTTTATTGTTGAAGGAAAATGTAATTTATGGGCTAATGTGTAAATACATAAATGTATGTATGTATTCCGTTATGTTATTTAGGCATATTTGCAGTTTTAATAGTTCGGTTCCTTACCTATCCAGTGATATAGCCACAAGAGTAAATACCGACGTCGAGACAGTCACATTCGCCATGAAATTATTTATTGTGCAGTAAATAGAACCGAAGGGCCAATCCGAATTCAGCATAAAGATGAAATTGAAAACGCAATTGAGCGAGGACATTAGCAAATCGGCAATGCTCAAGTTGAGTAAAAAGTAGTTTGTAACAGTGCGCATACTGCGATGACCTTTGGTATGGATCCGTCGGTAGTATTGCGTAGTAAACAAATACAGAAATAAAACATTAAATTAACACAAGCAATAGTTCATATTTTTAACCTAATTACTGATTTATTTTTATTCTAAGCATAATTAATATACAAATTTTAGTGAATGGCACTATTTTGTTAATTAAAAAATGTGTAATTTCGGATTTTTTCTCTTTCTTATAGAATGTGGAACTCCTATATGAATTACCATAAACATTTTCAATACACGCACACTACATATACATATATATGTATTATAGTTACAAAGAGAGATTGAGAGGATATGTTTTTGTTGTAATACTGATCGTTCTTTCTAACCAAAATCGCTACTTAYGTACATATGTATATAACTTTTAAAATTATATTCCGACAAGGGAGGAACACCTTTTAAGATAACTTCGAAAGGGCGAATGAAGAGAAGTTTTCACTTGTCAACCATCACCAACAGAAGTTTGCCACGCTTGCAGAGTGAAAATTGTTCTTAGAAAACACGTTTTGATATTATTTGGAATTTGGATCGAAGACAGAAACTACGGGGTAACGCTTATCTCTTGCATTTATATAGAGAAGAATTATATGATATACAATGTTCGGTTGCATGTGTTGAATACAATGCTCGCGACAGACCTCAAACGACATCTGTCAAATATTAAAATACACACGTTCTTATGGACGAACCTATTTTGACAGCCGCACGACTGTAGGCCGACAGTTGTCGTTCTCGCTAACTTCAATTTAATCCTATATTTGCCAACGACAGTAGGACGACAATAAAGTTGACAGTAGAATGAAAGATAGAGAGATGAGGTAGAGTGGTGACGCCACTAATATGTAAAATGTAAAATTATGCACAGCTCTGCCAAACTTGACGTTATTTTACAAATAGAAGCATACAATAGCTCTGTTACATAATTTGTAATAACAATTGATAATTTGAAACGAATAAATTTACCTATTTACTTATTTTTTGCACAAAAAATTTCACTTTGAACAAAATATTAAAATTTCATTGAAGTGCAAGGTATTTGTATGGCCACAACGCTATTGTGTACATGCAAAATGGACAACTGCGTTGTTTTGCCCTCTCACAAACGTTCATGTAGTAGGATTCTGCTGCTGCAGTCTGTCGCGAGCATTGTGTTCCGCACATGATTCGTGATTGCTGAAATTGCTGTATGAGTACAAGTGTACGCAATGGCTTGTTGTTGTTTAAGTTGTGATAAACTATTCAATATAGAGAAAATACTCATATTATTTACGGACAAGAGTTTTTCTCTTCATATCTATACATATAAATCATCAGGATGAGGAAAGGAGCTGAAGTGCGCGTGACTGACTTTTTGCCGAAAATATTGGTGTATCTGTGATAATAATTTATTCTTGAGTCAAAAATGGGTTGAATCGGATCAACAATTTCCTTAGCACCTATTTTCCTAATATAAATATTTTCGACCTTCCATGATTTTGAAACGTCCAGCTGACTTTTCTCCATTTTTGAACTTTTATGTTTATATTTCTAAAATTGCTTGAAAATATGTTTTTAAGTATACTTGAACAAAGTCAAAAATTTATGAAATCAGCATTTCCATTTCTATGTCCAACGATTTTAGTTTAATTTTCGATGATGTGAAGTAAAATATAGTAATAAAGCTAAGAGATTATATGACCTTCAAAAGATAATATGATACCAAATTTGATTACAATCCATTCCCCATTTCATCGAACAATGAAGTAGATCCTTTTCTCTACATATGTATTTAATATACCAATATCTGTAGGTAGCCCGCTTTGATCCTGCGACTTGCGACAGAATGAAATGTTCAGTTACATCCGAACTTAATCCTTCCTTACTTGAATATTTATGGATTAAGATATACATACATATGTAGTTCGTTTTAGATGGTATTTTAACAATATTGCCTTGTTTTGCTTGTTGCTTGGAGATAAACATCTATATGGACAGATTCAAGCTAGATAACCGAGTGGGACAAAGTGTGTTATCTGCAAAGCTACATATCAAAATCGCATTCCTGGTGGACGGATGTGTCTTTCAAGTAGAGATCATAGAAAATTTAGAAGAATTTCTTGTTCTGACAAGAAATGTGTTCACAACGAGGAATGTACTTAGATACACAAACAGTAAGGCGGTTTTGAGAGCACTAAAGTCTCTTAGGGTTTTGTCAAAGTTAGTGAAAGTGGACAATCAACATAACATATTCCAGTCTCGGTGGCTAGACAGGCAAGTGTGACACGAATGGAATATGAGTCGAACATRCTGAATACTAAAATTTAAAAGGAATGATATAAGAACTCTACAAGGAGAGAATTAAATATTTTTTTAGGAAAATTATAGCAAATATTGGCCGAGAGTTACGTGACGAGTTGTGCAGATAAAACTTTTCGTAATGATGAACTTTATCTGGGGTGRTTCAGAGAGGAGCCAATGGAGTAGGGGCCAATGGCCCTCCTAAAGGCCACTCCACCTACCTATCTACCTACTTAGGTGGTATCCTATGATGTACTAAAATCGGTTTAGTAGATGTTGTCAAATCATAACCAGAATAAAATTTTGTTTCAATATGAGTAGTTTACATTTTCTATAGTTTTTTCTTTTCCTTCAAACTTAATAAAAGTGGTGCTATATTAGCTTGCATTTTGGTTGAGGATATRTTTATATATGTAAAAAGTGTATAACGATCATAATTTAAATATTTTTAAATCGAAATTGTGGTATCTATTATATAGGTTTTACCAGCAACAATCCACAAGACAATGCAGTTTCCGGCAATTGCCACAAACAGCATCATACCAAAGATAATCGCCCAAATAGTTTTTTGTTCCCATGGCAATTCGTACGGTCTCGTCGGTGACGGAAACAAGCATTCCGTTAAAAAGTCCCTGTGAAGAAAAATTTTTATTCATTCAAAATATTATATGTATATTCAAATCTARTTCAAACTATAATATTATAGCAAATGATAAATACTTCATTAATTTATATTTTTATACTCGCGCRACATGTTGTGTCATACTTTTTTGTTTGGTTTATCTAACCGTTATTTTAATTCTTCAAATTAAGCAAGATAGATGTAGTTACATATATATGTACATATATCCATAGTATTTTGAGAATGAGGATAAGGGTTAAATTCTGCATGTTTGTTGTCCGGCTGAATATAATCGAGTTATACCCAAGGCTACTCATTATATAACGGTTAAGATTAGAAAGAAATTAAAAGCTTCAAGGCCGCCGGTATACAAATTGGAAAATGAGCGTGACACTACTCACCTTCGGGTAAAATTCTATATCTCAGGAACTAAATAGTTTAAACATTGCACTAAGATCAGAATACAAGCACTTCTACTTTGCATATACTGCAATCCATATGATTTTCATATTCCTGTAAAATKTTGCTATAGAGTATAACAGTTTTGTCTACCTAACGGTGGTTTGTATCATCAAAAACTAATCGAGGTAGATATACAGTTATATAAATATAAATAATCAGTATGAAGGGTTGCAATCATGCGATAACTTGAATAAAACTGTGGCATCTTAATCCTTGTCTAAGGGGATGAACAAATTTTTAGCCCGCAAAATTATCAAAGATGATACGTAACTGTCGTGTTGGCTTTCATTTTTCTCTCAAACGCGTTCCCTGATTAAGTTGGTAGCTATGGAGATCACGGAATTTCGAACAGCTGATATCAGAAAACAAACAGGGACAAAATCACTGTGAAATGAAATTTCAGTAAACTGTGCGAACATAAATTTTTATGTAAATTAGTTAATTATTTTGCATTTTAACATTAATATATGCATTTTAAAAGTGTTTTATTGTTTTAAACGATTTAGCGAAAATATATATAGTATATATAAAATATACATATGTAAATTAGATTTTAAGTTATAGCAATTAAGTATATACAAATATGTATTGAATACATTTCTCTTTAATATGTGATGTTTTTTTATGAATTGTTTTATTTTTCTGTTTATTATTTATTTTAAATACTTACATTAATTATTAAAAATGTGTTTACATATCTGCGTACTTATTAGTACTAAATACCCAAAAGTTAATATWAAATGCCCAATAAAAAATGCGAGTTTTGACAGTTCTCTCTCGAATCAAAGAGTTTCGTATCATTTTATCCATGGCAGAGTGGTTGCGGCAATACTGACATTGCATACAAATTAAATAGCGGAAATTTACTTCATGTCGGAATTCTACAGTTGTGTGAAGAAAAAGAGGTAAAAATATTTTGCAGGTTTTAGAGTTTGGCATTAATTTTGTGGTTATTTATCTTTWTATTGTGGGAAAACCTGATCACTGTTAGAAAAAAATTATGTAAGTTATACTTGAATCTAAAAACAATTTTATCTAATAAGAAAACAGCACATTTTAAAACTTCACAATACCATATTGTTGTTCCTATTTTGTTCACACCAATGTACTATGTATATGTGATAAAACTGTTAATGGTGATGATGCCAATTGTGAAAATTAATTTATGTTACAATTACATATATTACCTATGTATATAAAAAAGGAAAGATACTTTTGACCATAATATATATTTTCTTTAAACATATTGCAGTTCCATGTTGATGAAAATGCGTATATAAATATATGATTTGTGATATTTTCCAGTTTGGTTATTTTAGCAAAATATTTAAAGAATTGAGGTATTTTTCCAAAATTGTTTTATTAAATTTTAAAGATCTAAGTTGCCTCTGGAATTGTATTAAATTAATAATACGCACTTTAGATAGGGAACACATATTTCAAAAAAAATAAAAAATCAAGTATGCGCGGTATGACATTATTTATTGAGAGTGGCTAAGCACACAAATAGAATACAAAGGCTAATAGGTGTATGCTGAGCGCTCATTTGTACATACATACTTATGTGTTTAAAGAAGCAGTGGTTCATAAACTGAAGTTATTATAATTTAAATGTGCAKAAATGTTATCAGCGCGTATAAACAGTGTCCAAAATTTAAAAAGAACAATTAATTCATTTAAAGTATCAATCAATAAAGTAATAGTTATAAATGTTTGTTAACCACAGTGCAACTACCCATATAAACGCACGCTCTCATGCGTAAACAAGGAGTGGTAAAATACGTTGTTCTCACTCAATTCCCCCTTCATATTTGCCCGTAATGACCCCCTCATCTAGCCACCAAAATATGCACGCGTGCCCGAACGATGCAAATGCCACTGCGTGCTAATATGCCCACCTCTGCTCTAGATGTAAGACAGATTTTGAATCACAACTCATGAAACCAGAGATAAAGAGATGTTTAACTCCTCTCTCAGTGGAAGTGAGAGAGCAATTACTAAACGTCAAAACCTACTGAACTTTGACAGCTAATCGAGTTCATTAGGTTTTGACGTTTATTAATTGGAAACGAGCGATGGCCAGAATGAAATCTTACCAAAAAAATGTGTAAACGGAGGGATTTGTTGCATCGTTCAAGACCACTTATAAAAAATGTAAAACAATGAAAATTAAATAAATTTGTGAAATTTAAAGGTATTTGATGAAACGTTTTATAATTCGAAACATCATAGTATTATTTTCAATGGAAAATGATTAAAAACATTTAATGATTGAGAGATAACAAGCTTAAATCCTTTTATTGGGCACTGAAAGGTCAAAAGTCAGTTGATCTAATGTACTTTAAAAAAATTTAAATAGTTTCTCCATATAATAAATAACCACTATATAGTAATTTTTATTCGTACTAAATGTTGGGTGTTCTAATTTAAAATGCCCAAAAATTCTTATTTTGTTCCATCTGGCCATAATGGAAAAACGCTCTCACACTGGAATAAGTTAAACATCCCTTTATTCCTGCATGAAACAATGATTTTCTAACAGTTGCTCTCGTTTATTTTTAAATCTTTATTTTCATTTTACGTTAGTAAAATCAAAAAACATGAAATAAAATAGTAGACATACATATGTATAATATCTATTAGTTTTGTAAAATAAGGATGCATCGAAGTAAAAAGAAAGAAATTTCTGAGCTTTGAAAAAACTATAGATAGACAGTAGACTTAGATATGTTTGATTTTTATCAAACCCTCAAATAATAATAGGCCACATATCCCTTTTATTAACTGGAAAAATAAATTTTATTAATAATAATAAGCTTATAATTTTTAAAATTATAAGGAATTCAAACAGCATAAAAAAAGAGTACATTCAATACTTTCATGAATAAATTCGTAATCTAGCCAACAACAAACCGATTTCATCGAAATGGTAAGTAACTGAATTTCCTTATAAGCAATTGGAGTACCATTCAAAATTAATCATCAAAACGTAGTTTCAGAAACAATGAATTCTATTACTCGYCTTGCTACAAACTATTGAATTATATCGCCTTGGCAGAGAGGCAGTGGTAGTGGTATGAAATTTTTCAAATCCATTAAAAAAATAGACATTTTGCCTTAGAGCATTTTCTGTTGCTTCCTAAATCTTCTCCGATATACTGTTAAAACTTATAAATAGAATTATACACAGTAGTCGTATAAAAATTCTAGCCAAAAAATTTTTGTAAAACTGTAATATCTCGGCCGTTTATCAACGTAGTGTACGACACTACTTTTAAAATTGCGTAAAACACATTTTATACACATATTATTAAAACTGTACTTTATAAAAAAAAAAAAAATATAATAGGTTTCAACATTTATTATTTATTCAATTCCTCTCATTATTTGGGGCGGTAACTCAGAATGCACATTCTTTTGAGTATAATTATATATGGCAGCAAAGGTTTTTTTTACACTTGTTTTATTATCTATATCTGACTTTGAATAAAATTATATAAATAAATATAGTAAATGTTATAAACTCACTTTGCGTCATTAATGTTGTCCAGGTTGTCCTTATTCTCTATTATTCCAGAAAGTAGATTGATAACTTCCGATCGATTCAGGCTGCTCAATAGAGATGAATTTACAATAGTGTTAAGTCCGAAACGCCTGACGGCGAGTATTGTACAATTCACTAGTAGTTCCGTATCCACGATTTCCGACATTTTTGACAATTAACCATACCTTTACCGCACACTAAATAATTCGCCTTTTAACTACATACATATATACATATGTACATATTTAGACATGCATATAGCCAACCGCATTTTGAAAGTTGTTTTTTTTTTCTTGTATATATGCAGAAAGACAGTTATTTGCATGTAAGGTGTAAAAGTGAATAAACAATATACAATAATAATCTAAGATAGTCTAACCTAAAGCATAAGGGCAAAGTTCAGGTGCAACCGAACATTTTATACACGTGCAACTTGCCAGAATCAAAGCCAGGGAAATGCTTAAAGGTGTAAAACGGTAACCAGTGAGTCGAAATGCAAGCAATTTCATATATGTATATAGTAAATACATATTTATATGTAACTCATACAAAACTCATGAAAAACGAAAATCTTTATATATGGTATTATTTGTACACTGGACAGTGAAAGAATCAAGTGGAATTTAAAATTGTGGTATAAGGGAAAGAGGGACAGTAGTAGTTCGTGACGTAGGAATAGTTGAAGAAGGCCACGTACTAACTTTTGCCGAAATCAGGTGGTCGGGTCCCGAGAAATGGGTTTTCAAGAAAACGTGGGCGGATCCACGCCTTTATCCAATTTTCACACCGGCTCCCATAAAGCCCTCTTAGTAGTTTTTAACAGTACCGTTATCTATCACGCTTAGTTTTAGGTGATATATACTAACCTTTCGATGAACAAAACTGTTATACTCTAGCAACAGATTGCAAGAGTATAAATATACGTTAATGTAAATACTAGGATCAATCAATCTACACTAATTACTCATTCTCGTAAAATAATCTGCGGCTAATCAGGGGAGACGGCATTGACGCGACTCCAAAAGAACTACGGTTTAAAATATTAAAGTTCATTCATTTCGATTTAGTAATCTATAGTGCAAAACTGAAAATATCACCGATTTTAATGATATTTATTTATTTTAGGCTTCTCACAAATAGAAAATTAAAATTAGGGTGGATTTCATTGTTCATATAAGTCCAACACATAAATAATATTGTTACATACTTGGGAATGATAACAAATTTAAAAATTTTTACCGCAACGCAATCTGTGTAATATCATAACCCTTTTAAAGTTCAGTATTCGTCTTAGAAATTTTAAATGATTTTACTGCATTAAGATTTCTCCCAAGTAGATAGTTCGAGTTTAGGCACTTAACGAATAATTCTCTCAATTTCTCAATTGAATTGCAGGTGTCATTGAAAGAGTGCAGTAACTTATAAAATGCAGGTCAATGCTATTATTTCTAAATGGATACACATAAGTATGTATACATACATTCGTCTATACTTCGGAAATCAAAATATGAAAACTTTTGCGTGTTTTCTTGTTTCTAATTCTCCACTAACTCTGTTTCTCACTTTTAGGTAAATTGTTACCCTGTAATATATTTTTGTTCGTTAAAAATTTGAGTTTTTCTGCCCCAACTCTCGCTATAATATAATTATAACATATATAAGGAATTATAAAAATACATATTTGTCCTATACGAAATATTGTTTAATATAACAAAACAATTGTATTGATCGGAAATTGGACTTGTATTTTTGAATTGCATATATATATGTGTATATTTGGAAGTCACATTAAAAAATTAAAATAGGCATTTYACAAAATTTTATCAAATTTTGCAAAAGCTTATGCATACATCTCACATTTTAAGTCTTCTACTGTATATTTCACCAATAAGAAAGAATTAATAACTCAAAATTAAATTCTAAGATAGAATAACAAAAGATGACAAATTTTTGTTGTAATCTTATTGTAATCTGTATTGTTTTGAACTTCATTTAATTAATTCAATGTTAGTTCACTGAACATTGACGTGAAATTTTTTTGAGCGACATTATGGCACTGTGAGCTGTTTGACACATCTATCGTTAGTCTCTTCTTCATATCTTTGACAATTTCTTACTTAGTACGTCTTCTATACATATATGTATTGTCAATAGAATGATGGTACCAAAGATGATGATTTGATGACAAAAACAGCGAGAGCAGAGCCTGCTCGCCAACATGCATTGCTCCTGAAAACCAACTTCTTAGGAATATGTATGCACAGAAATATAGCACATTTGTATATACATACATACATACATTGTATGTACATACGTGCGTGTGTACTTCAGTATTTATGTGGTMGACTGCAAAGTGCGTTGGCGTAAATTTTTAAATTTTGGCACTTTATTATTTTAAGAACTTCAACTTCGATCAAATATTAAGGCATATTTTAATGGTTTAATCACATTCTCTTTCTTATCACATTAATTAATATTTTTCCGATTTGTTACACTACCTAATAATGTTCTAAACGCATATCTATGCGTACATTTGTAAACTCATCACAGATAGCTCGTTAAAGATTTGATTATGGAATTTATTCGAAAAAAAATATAAAAAATTTGCACAATTTTTTCTTGGGCAATTAACTTTTTTGCTTAACAGCAATTAAAATTGGATAAATTCTATRCATTTTATGAATACAGCACGAACGAGTCTCTGTCAAACTTTCATTTTCTACTGAAATTCGCGAATTCGTAGTTGTGAGTTTTGCCTCTGCTAAAACCTGTGGCTACGTTAACCTTAATGGGGCTGTTTTTGAGCCACCTTTGCATGCTCATTTTTATTGTACTCTTGYATATTCACACACTCAATCTTGTATTGGCTGATTTGGTTCTCCTAAGTCGAGAGTTTGATTTTTGTAATATACAATTGCTTCAGGACACCACAAACATTTTTGTCCTTATAACTTTACTGTACTCATGCTCACATAACMTGTTGAGAGAATGTCTGGCTACTCGTTGGAAATTTTTGAACAAGCTTCCTATCTTTTTTTATAGGAACTTTTTACGGAAAAAGCTTCGCTCCAATATATTACATACCTAAGTATGTATATATATTGTGTTTTCTGCACTTACCCTTAAATTATCAACTGGTTGTTTTGTWCTTTCACAAGGATATTTATGTACGCACGTATTTGGATGTATTATTACAAATGCATATGTATATGGGTTTTCAGATACATAACTGTATATACAAATTTTAGTTTGTCATTTATGTATGTATGTGTATATTTATATATAGTATGAATATACATATATATTTCYAACAGGAGTATATTTTTTGAGTAGAGCACATGACCTTGGCTATATATTTATATTATATGTATGCGTAACTGGCGAGCTGTCTAAAATGATGAATGACCTGTAGATGATGGCAAAGGGCACACAATATGGACATAGAAACATTCGCTTATGTATTTTACATTTTTTCACAACAACAGGTGTGAAAAATATGACGTAGTACAAAGAAATGATCTTATTTGTAACTCAAGTCCAACCATCTGAGGAATACTCTGCCATATCTACCTTTAATCTTCCGGAGTCTTTTGGACTTACTATTACCRGTGGTGGATTTACACTAGGGGCAGTCGGGGCTAGTGCCCAGGGCGGCAAATTTTCTAGGGCGGCAAAATTCGGAAAGTAGAAAAAAAGTGAGCTRTCATTTGACAGCTGGCAGATGTGAAACATCGGAATTATTGTATAAAGGTAAGAGCAGAGWACGTATATTTATAGAGAATGTTCACGATGTCGAAAATTTAGRGTTATTTCAATTTTGGGATATTTACTGTTTTGGATGAGCGTGTTTCACCMCTTAACATCAGGGACAGGAAAATAACAGAACTGAGTATTTTCGGTGTTAAATGAGAAAAATTATGCTATTTTCGATGTTAAGGAATGTACGCTTATATATATTCGTTGGTAGAAAATCCGAACTATGCCGAAAACACAAACGAACGATCGTCAATTGACACTGCGTCCCTTGCCGTTGTAATAGCTTCTCCGACAAACCAGCGTAAATATATGTAGATGTTTATTTATGAGCTTGCATACATATCGACACAGATTTTTGCAAGCCGCGTAAAAATTTACATATACATATATATTGATATATATATATTCAGATATATATACATATATATATATATATGCTACATATAGACGGAGCGTAAACACCACCAACAATGTCAGCCTAGAAATCCAACGCAGGATAACTCTTGCCAACARGTGCTACTTCGGACTGAGTAGGCAATTGTCCTCTCTCGACAAACAAAAACCAAACTCTATAAGTCACTATAAGTCAAAAAGAAGAAACGACTGGCGCGTTGTTGTTAACTCGGCTATAATCGCGTAAGCGGTGTCTACGGCAATCAAGAAGAAGAAGAAGATGTGTGTTGCGACAAAGTCAGTACTTGACTTGGAATATACATGCGTATACATACGTCTCATGGTGTAAGGCTGCTCACACAGCCTATACGSATTTCGAAAAGTACCGGAGAAATTCGAAGCATTTCAGAATCAGACACACATTGAGAATTATTAGCACATTGAGTGCCATGTCGCACGTTTTTGTACGACTCCTAATACGCTAATACGATCGCCTAGTAAAATGCAAATATTGTCTGAGAATCGCATGACACTGAGCAGCAATTGAAAACGATTTCACGACATTTTTTTCTTCGGAATTAAAAAGTTGTACAACAAATCTTTATACCAATAATATCTGATAAATTCGACGCTCACCAAACCCATCTACAAAAAGAGTCCAAAGAACTTCTTCATTTCTAAGTTTGTTGTGGATACACATTTTTTTGCGCGAATATCTTCTTAAGGTAAAATATTCTTGCACATACTTATTGTTTCTGCGGCAATTTAATTAATAACTTCGTTGTCTACAAATAGAAGAAATGAATCCCAAAAAAGAAGCATCTATTGGAATATTTTGTTGCCTGATCTGCCGGTGAAAGTGAAGAGTCATCACTCGAAAAATTATCACTCGCTTCCAAAGTWTCCARTATTTCACATTCTGTAACCTTCCGCTTCGCCATTTTTAACTAATTCTTACAAATCAACGTAAAGAATTTAATTAAAAACTCCTTATGTACATCTTCGAATTAGTCATCAAAAGGCCAAATAGCGGCACTGCAGGGTATACGAGACCAAAACAACAATGGATAARCCATATTTCACAAAATAAAAGTTCTTCTACTCAAGAGGAATAAGAATATCAAAATATAGCCGAATCGGGCGCTAATGATAGTAGAGATGATGAAGTGAATTTTTTAGGAATAGCTCCCTTATGTCGTYTGTAGAACAACCGATAGTAGACAGAACAGTGAAGCTACTTATTGACATTGGAGTTTATATTAAAGCGTACATGCAGTAAAGGGGTATTTCTTAGTTAAGGGGTTATATTAGTTTTCAACAAATTTTTTCATATATAAAAATTAAAATTGAAATTTTTGAAAAAAAAAATGTTTAACTCCTCCAAAAATTACGTTTTAGTTAAAACCTTAACTTGGAACGGACAAAGGAAATAAAAAGAACTGAAAATTGTATTTTTGGCATACATTTTTACAATTCAGTGAATATTTCGCTATATTTTCTTTCAAATCGTTCGACTTCGACAAAGTCTTTAAGAATGGTATTTCAAAGACCTATGTAAAATTTCGTGAAGATTGAGTAGTTCTCGAAAAATTTTGCCAATCGACTTCAAAAACATTGTTTCCAGAAAAACGCGTTTAAAGACGACGCACTTAGCCTATCTAGCTTCGAGCGCACAAGTTCCCAAGGCTGTATCTCCGAAACTATTACTCGGATCAACTTGACAATTTAATACAATATTCTAGTATCGGTGGAGACAATAAAAAAATATATTTTTCTAAACCCGTAAACCTATGTAACTTCTCAAGTCACTTCATGGTTTTAACTCTGTTCAAAATAAATGCCTTATGCATCCTTTCACTCTACGTCCAAATCTGTCAACATTGAATGTGGTAATAWCAAAAATCAAACATTACAAACTGCATCCAGTTCTGTGAAACTTCAATTTTTAAAATGTGCTAACGCCAATTTTACGGAGTTCGAAAACATAGAAGTTCCCATACGAGTTCAGCAAAAATTCAGCGAAATTATTATAAAAAGAAAAGGCGTATTTGCCGACCTTAATGTAGCTAAGGACCATTTTAAGCAAATCGCTTGCTCTCYACCACAAAGAAACTTTAATTATCTCAGGCACACATCCAATTTAACCATGTATTCAGAAATAGCGGGTGAAGCAAAATTACTTATGACGCATTTTCCCCAGTCGCACTTAAAAAAAATTCTATAATCTCTTWGGGGTAAAATAGAAACAGTACTAAGAACAATTAACATTTACCTTATAAAGGCAAGGAGTATATTAGCGGTTGCATTGAAAATGGTGCCGGCACACAGGATTTCGAAGATTAAAAACTAAAATGCAAGTGATTTTGAAATGCGTAGGCAACACATTTTCCGGACGTAGAAAAAGAAAAACATTGAATTCTTCAGCGTTGCCTAAAATTGAGAARGATCTTTATCGTTGGTTTATAAATATGCGAAATAAAAACAGTCTAGTAACACCTTAAAGCTAAAAGAAAAAACCAAAAATCTACATTCGAAATTAAAGGAAAACGAAACATATTTTTAAGCTAGCGATGGATGGCTTAAATTTTGTMGAATTTTGTTTTGAAACATGCCAATTAAAAGCATTCAACCCATGGATCAYAATGGAATAAAATCCACGACGCTTCACTACAAAAACAGACTTGTAGCTTCAATAGCAGCGACGAAATCTGATTTGCTCCGGTCTATAAAGAAAGTAACATTAAAAACTCTAATAAGTCGTTTGGGAGGCGCTTGGAGTCGTGTCAGGGAAGAAACCCTAGCTAATCGCTGGCAGAATATTTTATTTTACCGGAAACGATGATAGTGTGACGTTGGCCGTTTTAAAAAATAAACCAAAGCTTAAGTACTGATGTTTGTTTTTGTCCATAGAAATGCTCATAGTCATATAAGTTTTCCCGAATTTGTCTCCTTTTAAACATTTTAGAGTGAATGTACTACGTTACCAACCATTCGTAAATGGTAGACATTGCCGAMGACGATATTGAACCAGAGGACGAATCAGACTACATTTGACAGATACTGGAGAACTGAGACGACTAAGGSAGAAAGCAAACAATTGAATTTTTCCATTTACTCCTAAATACATATTTTGTTGATACTCTTCATCAAATATTTTATTTATCATACTAAAACTTTTACSAATTTCTCTTCTGTCGTTTTTTACTATATTTCTATTTTTTCTAATGCAAAATTCGTTTMTGAGTCTCTGAGATTACTCATCAGCAACTCTGTATAAGTGAGCTGTCTTTACGTACAGCTGCAAACGAGACCTTTCTTCTTCTTCTTTACTGCCGTAGACACCGCTTACGCGACTATAGTCGAGTTAACAGAAGCGCGACAGTCGTTTCTTCTWTTCGCAACGTTCCAAGCGAAGCCAGCTCCTTCTCCACCTGGTCTTTCCAACAAAGTATTCCCCTGGTGGGTACTGCGTCGAATACTTTCAGAGCGGGAGTGTTTTCGTCCATTCGGATAACATGACTTAGCCAGCGTAGCCGCTGTCTTCTAATTCGCTGAATTATTTCAATGTCGTCGTATACCTCATACAGCTCATCGTTCCATCGAATGCGATATTCGCCGTGGCCAACACGCAAAGGACCATAAATAAAGTTAGGTTTTTGTTTATCGAGAGAGGACTTTACTCTCCAATTGCCTACTCAGTGACATTGTTATTGTTGTTAATGCTGGTTCCAATATAGATAAAATTATCTATAACTTCGAAGTTATGWCTGTCAACAGTGACGTGGGATCCTAGTCGCGAATGGAGATATTTCGTCTTGCTGGCTTTCACTGCCAGACACATTACTAAAGGCGCGGGTGTTGAGGCGAATGATATCAATATCATGGGTATACGCCAGCAGCTCTACAGTCTTATAAAAGATTTTGCTTGCTATATTAAGTTTTGCAACTCGAAGTCGCTTTGTCTGAAACCTCGTTTGTTATCGAACGGCTCGGAGAGATCCTTCCCGATCCTTACGGATCTTTGGGTATTGCTCAACATCAGTTTACACAGCCGTATTAGTTTTGCGGGGRCACCAATTTCATACAACGTGGCATAAAGGCAGCACTTTTTCGTGCAGTCAAAAGCAGCTTTGAAAACGATGAAGAGGGTGATCGTTTTACTTTTGACGGGTCTTTTCCCAGATTTAGCGCATGGCGAGAATTGGTCGATTGTTGATTTGCCAGGTCTAAGGCCACACTGAAAAGGTCCAATCATTTTATTGACGGTGGGCTTTAATCTTTCAAACAAGACGCTGGATAGAACCTTATACGCGATGTTGACGAGGCTTATCCCACGAGAGTTGGTGCAGATTGTGGGGTCTCCTTTTTTGTGGATTGGGCAKAGYAYACTTAAATTCCAATCGTTGGGCATGCTTTCGTCGACCATATTTTACAAAAAAGTTGATGCATGCTCCATATCGTGTGTGAATAACTCGGGCCCCGCCGCTTTGTTGTTTTTCAGACGGGTAATTGCTATTCGAACTTCTTCATAATAGGCAATGCAACATCTACTCCATCGTCATCGATTGAGAAATCAGGTTCGCCATCTCCTGATTCATCTTATTAGGCAGGTTTTTACACTGTTTCTCTTCACTGGTGCTCTTTACCACCGTGACCGTATATTACATGTACCAAATTACAGTTTTATATCTTAATTTGAAGTTTAGTTATAGCACTTTAGGCTAAGTTCGGCTATTCGGATTCTTTAACCTGCGCAAAATGAACTAAATTTATAAGCTTCAACAGGAACTTCTTTTTATAAAGCAATGGCTTTCACGAAACAAAATGAACTTGTTTTTCAACGAAAAAGGGAAAAGTCGGTTCTTTTAACAATRTCATTGTACAAAAATTATAATAAAAATAAAAATGATACTTCCAAAAAATGTAAGCCAAAAGTAAAAGAATGGCTTAAGCGAAGCTGGGCGAAAAATAAATCCTCAAATAGAATCTGATTTCGAAGATCTTTTAATTTTACAGACTCTGACYGCGAAGATTTTTTTCTAGGTCCTCCCGCCAACATAGAAACGGAATGTCATTTCGTGGAACTGTTGTAGATAAAATATAGTTTAAAAAAACTAAAAAATGCACTTTTTAATATAAGCTGGCAGTAATATTGACTGAAAAATACTACAGTTGTTGTGAGAACAGTGCGATAAGCTCGACATATGAAAAATATGACACAAAGCATACCACACTTATCTCAAGTACATTTTTTTTGTTTTTAAATCTCGCTTTCACTATTATTATTTTGGCATTTATTATATYGATAGTAAAATGGTGCACGCAATACCCAATAGCCCGATTACGTCCAAATGCAATACCAATCACCGCATAGTCAACCAGGGAACGCAGTTTCAATATTTCACGGCATTTTCAGATGGACGGACAGAAACTCACTCACTCTTATACTCTGTAGCATTATATTGCATCTGCAAAAGAAAAAACATTTTGTCTCCTTTACGTAACTATGAATTATTATTATTGATTGAATAGTACTAAATAGAAATATGGTATCAAAAANTTTTTTTTTACAATGGAGTCTTCAAATAAAATTTCTTTTTTAGCATTATATTTTAATTATATGTTTATTTATTATCATAATTTTGGATACAGACCATGAAAAACATTAAAACGTATATTACAATAGATTTATTACTTATTAATAGTATTTTCTTTCTTCTCATATTTTTGAGTGGAGTTTCGCGCCGAATAAACCAGCAAAAATTTGCAAGCATTCTGCCCATTTTCCCATCTGCCCATTTTCCATTGTAGCATCTCTCTATGTGCATAATAGCTTAATATGTTCATCTGATACTGCTCCAAAATTAGATGGGAAAAAATTTAAGTGAGAGTCCAAATTAATCCAAATTAAACCCACAAAAATTTTTTTTTCTAATTTTACAATGTTAAATCGGGAGAGTTTTGTCTTTTGATACTGAAAGCAGTGATGTCACTGCACTGGTTTGAGTTATTATGCCGTTTTATATGCTTTGACGATTCGCGGACTCGCGCTGAGAGAGACTATGATACACCAAATTGACGATAGCATTCGTCGCAGGTAAAGAATTGACAGTTGACGAGAAGTTACCTTCAAAAAAAAAAAAAAATATTTTGGGTTGCTGACGCAAAAACCAAATATCCATTTGAAGGTGAAGATTTGCTTTTGCGGAATACCACCTTGGTGGGCACAATAACAGGCAATAAGCCGCAACTTTCAAAACTATTTACATCCTGTGCAGAAGCAAAAAAAGGGATGTGTTTGAATCAAGTTCTAAAAATCAATGCATTTACCAGGAATTATACATGATTATAATGAGCAAAAATGGTACGCGCATTCTCTGGCAAAAGAAAATAAAACTCCTGACCCATGGCATTATTTTATAGTATGCTGGATATTACTGGACTTGCAATGTTCAGTCCATTTGAGCATAATCACCCTCTCTATGGAGCTAGCGCAGAAGCAATTACATAGCCAATGCAAAAMAAAAATTAATTCTAYAACAAAAATTGTAATKGACTAGAGAAATTTCARAAGGGTTCCTRCACTCTTSTCGCGTGCATAATTTATTTTATTTCAAAATTAGTTCATTTTCAAATATTTTTCACCATTTTAATTTCCCGCCACAGATTAACACTTTTAAACGGCGGTGTGAAAACCGCTAAGATCGATAATAAAACACAAGCAGTTTGTGACTATTGTCTTATTCCGACATGGACCAAACACTATATAAGTGAAAAGTGCTATTTTGCAAGATACAATTAGGCAGACAATACTCCAACAACATCTACACCGATTTGAGCACTTCGAAATTAAAACTTTATTTGATTTTCATATTTTTCAATAAAAAATACCATTGTTTCTAGCCATAAACAAGCGGAATATGGACGTTTCTATAGAAAAAAACGTCTTAAAATATAAAATACATTACTGGGTACTAAGCCACAAGATTAAGATATATAGCCATGTCATGGTTCTAAGGTTAAGATCAGCGCAATTGTTCCACATATATATACTGGGAATATTTAATTATATATCTGCAATATAATAAAAAATTCTATACAATCAAAGTATCATTCCCATAGTATGACTTTCTCTTGAACTGTAATTTAGATAATAATGTAAATTTCACTGCACTTATAAATATTGATCGACACTTACCAACATATTCCGCGTAAATACAACTTTTTAACGTACTGAATGCCACAAAGTCACAACGATAACTGCGCAGGCGCATGTATTCGTATAAAAAATACTCAGTTGGTGTCGTTCGCTATCTTTCTATCAATACAAGTCGATTTTTTTTTGTGCATAACCACTATTTCAACTAAATGAAGTTGCTCTAACACACGAGCAACAGTAAAAAATAAAGAATTTTAAGCTTTAAGAAAAGGTTTTTTAAAAGAATATACACGTGATGAATAGCAAAARAATAAAAACATATCTAGATTCAGGACATTGAACACTTCATACTGATCATAATTTAGTTTAAAGAAGTTTTTCGTTGCAGACCAGTGTATTCAGAAAAAACAGAATGAGACAGAAATTCGTATATTGGAAACCATTAATAGTGGTCTAGTAGTACAGCTAATCCTCAATATATGTACATATAACGAGTAAAACCAATCGGATGTTTAAAGATCAGCCGAATTTATTCATTTTGAGCACAAAGGCGTACTAGGAAAATACACTCACTCGATTTCATTAAGAAAACTCACATATAACGTGAAATGTACAGATAAAATCAACCGGAAGTACGAAAATGTTTCTAATTTCTAAGGTATATGTGGGCTAAAGGAGGTATTGACCCGAATCGACCTATTTACGTCTTTTCATTATATATCTTACACATTGACCGATATTTTTAGTGAAACATCTTTGGTATYTGGGAGCTTTAACAGTTCGCGATATATTCTTTGGTGTTTTATTTGTATACTGTTGAKGGAAAGAATCAGATGGAATTTGAAAGTATGTTACATGCGAAATACTAAATGTGGACCAATCCATTTCGCACTGTGAAATAGGAATGTGGGAAAAAYGTCACTTACTGAATTTGGTTGAAATCGATCGAGTAGGTCCCGAGATAAGATTATTGCATTTAACCTTTAATTGTTCCAAAGTTTAAATGAGAACCCGATAATCTTTTATTGTTTTATTATTTATATATTTATTTTTACTTTTTCATTTCTGTACAACTTGTCCGTTTAAGTACTTTTAAAGTATGAATTTAACTAAAAGAACTAGAGAAGAGCAAACCATAAAACTGATGATCCTGTCTCTTTCTCTAATTTGTCACAGTAGCAGTCGCATGTATGCGCGAAGCTAACCGATGTCACATTTCTTAGAAAGAAATGTTGGTTTACTTCAAAACACCTCCTCAAAAGATACATTGACAAAGATAAACMAAAAATGTAAGAATTAGTTTTACATTGATATTCTTATTAAACAAGTTGCGTCTAATAATAATCCACATGAAATTAAAAATTAGTTTCGTTATTAAGGGAAACCCAGGAAAAACCTTAATCAGATCATTGTATTATAAAAATATTAATAAAAAATAGGTTTTTAAGACCCAATGCATCTCTTAAAGTCAAAAATCTGGCTGCAGGAACGACTTTGTCAGGATATCGGCTACCTGTTTRTCTGCGGAAATACACTCAAGGATTATTGATTTATTTTCAATTTGTGCTCTTGAAAAATGATACTTTATATCTATGTGTTTTGATCTTTTGTGGCATGTGAGAATATTAGCTATACTAATGCTTGATTATCCTCCATTATTTTTATTGGTTCACTCAACACAAATTTTATACTCGACATTAATGATTTTAACCATAAGACCTCTCTAACTGTTTCAAACGAAGCCATATATTCTGCTTCAGTTGAAYATGCAGCCACTGAATTTTGTTTCTGAGTATTCCAACAAATAAGACAATTTCCAAACAACTTAAATATGTCTCCTATAGTACTCTTCCTATCGGATTCACTTCCAGCCCAATCTGAATCTGCAAATCCAATCTTTAAAGTTTACTGGCACAGTCCTTAAAGTTTACAGTTTTYATGAACATTAACTTTAAACATACATACGGAATTCTTTTAAGACATAACCATAATTCTTTATTATTTTATTTGTATGCCGGTTCRAAATACTAATTGCTGTCCTTAGGTCACAACATTATATACATCAGAATTCAGAGCTCCKTAATTGAGCTTACTTAGAATGGTGTACTAACTGGGTTACATTATTTCATATTAAATTTATCTAGAACATTGTTAATGTACGCTGATCTATCTTMATATCTCTCTACTTTTATTCACATAAAGTATCTAATTTCTAATAAATCTGTAATCCTAAATTACCCATTAGGTATGGTTTAAAAGTCATTTCATGCTAATTTTATTTTCAGTTGCTCGTTGTTTACCACATTTTTTTTAAAGTTCTACATCTTCAAACATATTGTTGCGCACAATTTCTAGAAAATTCCTTTTGCTCATGTGTCCCAACCTCGCATGCCACAAAAAATAATTTTTATTTACTATTAACACATTTGCATAAACTTTACTCTCCTTGTTTTACGATTGCAATTTCAATTGGTGATTTCAAAATAACATCATTGGTAAAAATATGTATGTTATTTATCATATCATTGATGCTTCAGATTCCAGTATGAATCATAACGTATCGTCATCTCTTTTATTCATATTTTGCTTCAATATAAATAATATTAATAAAATTTTCAAATTTACTTAACATCCATAGCAATAAACAACGCGTTTGTATTTTAATAAAAAAATATCATACCACATAAATTCTCGATTTAAATTCCACACTATCAACAATAGTTCTTAAAATCTACTTAAATTTTAGCTTTACTATCATTAAWACGTATGTATATACCACCCCAGCAAGTTTTTAACGAAACTGATTTGAAAGATTTACTTTCCTAACTATCCCAACCGGTTTTGTGGACAGCGGACTTCTACGCGTGGAATACACCTTGGGATTCYCGAAAATCAAACACAAGGGGTGCAGTCATAGAGAATTTCTTATTCAACCGCAACCTAATTAGTCTTAACAATGTCACCCCCTCTTCCCTAACGAGCGTCGACCTTTCCCTATCCTCTCCCCAACTCTCCCCCAGAATCAGTTGGGAAGCTTCCTCCATTCTCAGAGGTAGTGACTTTACAGCAAGCAGCACAAAAATAACATACAACAAGTAAGGAAGGGCCAAGTTCGGGTGTCACCGAACATTCTATACTCTCGCATGATAAAGTGATAATCGAGATTTCAGGCGTGGTTGCCAACCGATTGGTACATGTCATCAGGGTGTTAAGAAAATATTATATACCGAATTTCATTGAAATCGGTCGAGTACTTCCTGAGATATGGTTTTTGGTCCATAAGTGGGCGACGCCACGCCCATTTT
>NW_017537004.1:276231-280357 GCF_001853355.1 Bactrocera latifrons
GCAACTTTGTAGCGAGAGTATAACAAACAGAACGTCAGGCCAAAGCACAAGAGGGTCAACAAACAGTCGGAGTGGTTGTTAAAAAAAGATAYTATCAGCATGTTCCTTCACAACTTCAAAAAGAGCAACACCAGTAATTTAGTATTACGGAAACTCTTCTTAGCATTAACCCATAAAGAAAACAATTGGACCACAATTTACACWGACGGGTCCAAAGCGATAAACACAGCTTTTGCTCTCATCAAACCAAATGCGGAATTTTACAGCCGAGGCTCTTGCCGTTTTCAAAGCGCTAGAATATGCGATACATAGTAAAGGCAAATTTGTTATTTACTCAGACAGATTTTCTTGTCTACATGCTTTTGTAACATCCGCAACACTACTTCACTTATCTCGAATTTTCGTGACCTGTGCGTTAAATACAGTCATAAAGTTGCACTACTCTGGGTACCAGGATATGTTGGTATTATGGGAAATGACCATGCAACCACRCACCTCGGTTTTTTGAATCAGCGCCAACCCTGCAATAATAGCCACATGACAGAAACTACCTTTATTGTATGCTGGATAAACTCCACAGAACAAAGATGTATATCCTAGGAATATATTTCGCCCACAAGCTACCATCTTCACGCGCCTCACACATCTTGTCCTCTCTRYCCAAGCACGCTAYCACTTCATCACATCTTTAACGAATGTTCGGCTTTAGCTAGTATTAGGYAAAAGCACTATCAAGAATTGTTAAAACTTCCTTTGCAAATATTATAAGCATATATAACTTTATTACCGATTGTAACCTACAAAATAAAATATAACTTTATATTTAGCTGGTAACCTAAGATATTTGATTGTCTCTCTTTTAGAATTAGGTTTAATACTACTTTTTATATTTCTTCTAATAAATAAATAAATAATAATAAAATGAATAACAAGTGAAGTGTCACCCTTTAATTTGAATGTTAGTAATTGTTGCCTAATTGATAGCTGGAAGCGAAACTTTAACGTTCATATAGTACCTCGTCTAGTTTTCGTAAAATTTCTTTTGGCAAAGAAAAGAGTCACTTAAAAATTCAATTAAAAAACTTTTGGCAGTTCTTTCTGCTTCTGAAATTTTAATAACATATTTTGATTTTTACTAACGGAAGTTAACTTTTCTCGTCATCCTGATCAATTATATACATATAATACATATATAACCCTATATCTATCTCAATTAGTTTKAGGTAATTCCACGAACCGTTAGGTGAAATAGTGCTTGTGCTCAACCACAAAAAAAACCAATTTATTAGATGTGTTTTAACTCATTACGCCAAATTTAACGACTGACCCGACCACAAAATGTCGTTAACCGAAAGCCTGAATAAGTTAAACATTAAGATAAACAACTCTTCATTGATTAACTAAATACATTTCAGAAGGACATGTATATTTTCTTAAAACCGTACATACCGTTATCAAAATAAACCTTTCACGAATAATACCTTTAGGATATGCCATATCACATCTAAAAATTGTCGAAAWCCGATAATAACTTTCCAGAAACAGACCATAACTTAAGTTCACAGATACCGACTATGTGAACCACATATTTTGGCTTTTTACCCATATACCATAAATACATAATATATAAGTTTCGAACTTCTGCTTAACTTAATACTGCATATCGGTCAATATGTGAATTACATCAATGAACTTCTGAGAAATTTTCTTCATAATAACAATTTACCTTGGTGCCTAAAATTGATAAAATACGATGATTATTTCCAAATATGSATACGTAATTCTGAAAATGGTCCCATATATCTCCTAAAAAGTTTAAACTTSCGTGTGATTTTATGCTGTAAATATCAGCCAATATTTAACACACTTAGCGCCATGTGCAGCATCGGTTCAAACGCCCTGAGTACTCGCTTGGGCGGAGTGTTCACATATCCACACGCAACCTCAATGTATTTAAATGCGATTATGACATAGTGCTCACGATTTTTATTGGGTTTGTATGCTATGGGAATGAATTTGTGGCCCCAGAAGAACGTAAAATTGTGTTTGGCCTGGGCAGTTTAGAAACTCAAAATATCTATGAACATCATCATCGTCTTCTGAGTCACAAAAATCTGACAGATCAGAGAGATCAGCATTCAAAGTTTCATTTATCTCTTTATCAATAAGTTTTTTCCTTTACATTTTTAATTTTTTTTTTCAAATGAACTGAATTAATTCGTCTAATGCAATATAGAAAGAAAAAAAAATGTAAAGTGTGCACCGGTGATCAAGCGGCCCCACACATACGGAAAATTTCCGTACACCAGCGCTCATAGACTACAAACATACAAAGATTTTCGTAATTCTAGCTGGCTTTATGATCGTGAATTAAATGCAATAAATTGTATGGAAACATGTGCTGTGTATACTTAAGTAATGCCAAAAGTTCATGCAATGAGTCCTAATCTTGTTAGATAATAGTGAATTCCGATTTTTAACCTGACGTCAATTAAAAACATAAAACATTTTAATGAAAAGGTCGATTTTAAAATAAATATTCCGGACAGGATTCAAAATATTTTAATGACATTAAGTGAGTCTATGACCTACTATATCCTATACGTTAATAAGATATAAAATATGAGTATAATCCTGCCACAATTTCGTCAAATAAAGAATTCTGAATTCATTAAAAACATTTTATAATAACGTAATTATAATATGTTCGATTATATACGAACTTTCTCATTTGTTTATATTGATCTTCGGATTAAATTTTTCCCAGAGGTGCCTTAAATAGGACAGAGTATTTTGGAATTTTTCCTATCAGAAATGAAATGTAAAACGGAATTTTAAAATTTCAAGTGAATGCGTGCGATCGCCTCCCATGACCGTATCGTTGCGCGATTTGATAAACTAAATTTTGAGAAAACCCGTCATGCTCAAGCTTATTGACCCAAATACGTCGACTATTCAGGGGATTAAACAGTGTAATTTAAGTCACAAACTTTTCGAAGTTTTGAAAATTTTATTTGTACCCATTACCCAATAGCATTAGCCGAGTTAACAAAAGCGCACCAGTCGTTTCTTCTTTTCGCTACGTGGCGCCAATTGAATATTCCAAGTGTAGCCAGGTCCCTCTCCAMCTGGTYCTKCCAACGGAGTGGAGGTCTTCCCCTTCCTCTCCTTCCCCCAGCGGGTACAGCGTTGAATACTTTCAGAGCTGGARCGTTTTCGTCCATTCGGACAACATGACCTAGCCAGCGTAGCCGGCGTCTTTTAATTCGCTGAACTATGTCAATGTCGTTATATATCTCATACAGCTCATCGTTCCATCGAATGCGATATTCGCTTGGTCAACGCGCAAAGAACCATAAATCTTTCGCAGAACTTTTCTCTCGAAAACTCGCAACGTCGACTCATCAGTTGTTGTCACCGTCCAAGTCTCTGCACCATATAGCAGGACGGGAATTATRAGTGACTTATAGAGTTTGGTTTTTGTTCATCAAGAGATGACTTTACTTCTCAATTGCCTACTCAGTCCGAAGTAGCACCTGTTGGCAAGAGTTATCCTGGGTTGGATTTCAACGCTGTCATTGTTGGTGGTGTTTACGCTAGTTCCAAGATAGACGAAATTATCTACGACTTTAAAGTTATGATATATCAATATCATCGGCATACGCCAGCAGCTGTACRCTCTCATAGAAGATGGTAYCTTCTCTATTTAGYTCTGCAGCTCCAATTATTTTCTCCAGAAGCAGGTTGAAGAAGTCGCACGATAAAGAGTCGCCTTGTCTGAAACCTCGTTTGGTATCGAACGGCTCGGAGAGGTCCTTCCCGATTCTGATGGCGCTTTTGGTGTTGCTCAAAGTCAGTTTACACAGCCCTATTACTAAAGGAGGCTCCTTTTCGTGCTCTCGAAAGCAGCTTTGAAGTCGACGAAGAGGTGGTGAGTGTTGATTCTYCTTTCACGGGTCCTTTCCAAGATTTGGCTCATGGTGAATATCTGGTGAGTTGTTGATTTGCCAGGTCTAAAGCCACACTGAAAGGTCCAATCAGTTTGTTTGGCATAGCACATTTAAATTCCAATCGTTGGGCATGCTTTCGTCCGAACATATTTTACAAAGAAGCTGATGCATGCTCC
>NW_017537004.1:280912-284725 GCF_001853355.1 Bactrocera latifrons
CCGAGTTGTTGACGAGTGCTCTCAGAGAGCAGGAGTGCAAGCCGAGTAGAAAATCGTTCGGCTGTCTGTTGTGATTGCAGCTTCTCGACGTCGAGCCTTCGGGCTGGCTTGACTGCAACAAGATAGTGGTCCGAGTCGGKKTTATTACCTCGGAGCACACACACATCGAAAACATTGTAGACCTGTCTTCCGTYTCYCACAACATGATCGATTGGTTGGTGGTTTTTCGATCCGGAGACAGCCAGGCGGCTTGATGTATCTTCTTATGCTGGAATCTAATACTACAGATAACCAACTTTCGGTCCCAGGCGAAGTCGATCAGCTTCAACCCATTTGGGGATACTTCCTCGTGGAGCCTGAATTTACCGACCGTAGTGCGAAAGATACCTTCTGTGCCCACCTTGGCGTTAAAGTCGCCAAGCACGATTTTGACATCGTGGCGGGACCAGCTCTCATAAGTGCGCTCCAAGCACTCATAAAAGGCATCTTTGGTCACCTCGCTTTCATGTGGATTGTGGCTAGACGTTCATTCACCGGAGTGAATGATAGTACTCGGCGACGGAGTCTCTCTGCCACCACGAATCCCACAAGAACTTGCGCTCCTTTATATGACCACTGTGGTACACGCCACAAGGGACTACTCGTCGGTGATGTCAGCCTTTATTTCGACGAGGACATCAACCAGCTGGGCTTTAGTAATCTTAGCTCTAATAAAAACAGGCGTCTATAAATTATATTCCAAATTAAAAGGAGTATAAACAAACTTTCCATGCTTATGGTTGTTTTCTTATTTAAATTTAATGATCACATAAGTAATATTAAATARTAATATTATGTAATAAAATACTTGATTTTTAAAGGAGTACTACGCAAAAATACTTCGGACACCTCGATATGTTTTTTTAATTTTATAATATTATCATAGAGTTTTACTTAAATATAAATCACATCTTTTACATTTACTTATATATAAGGAAAACGTRTTCACAATTCAATTAYRGCTTGAAAAATGATGGAATGTATTTTTTATTATAGTTAATATAGAAAAAGGGGTATTCTCTTGCTCTTGCAAAACCCTAGCACRGTGCACGAATTGCAAATTTTTCCACCTAATACAACGTCACAACAACRAAGACACACAGAAAAYATTTGCAATGGCTGTAAAATATGTCAGACMAAAACCCATGTTTACTTTCGTGCAATGACGAGTAAACAAATATTTGYAACCCTGTGCTAGCTGTCAGTTTAYTTAAATACATATTTTGACGTTAAATTGTTGAGGAAGGTAAATTTTAAATAGATTTTATAATTTCCATTTAGGTTATAAAGATTTGTTACAGTTTTTTTGTTAAGAATGWATACARAAGGTGCGACAATTCACAATAGCCATGCACAATAGTCATTTACAATAAAATGACCGAATCAGCCGYTCATATATCATTWGATTCTTCAATGGGTGCTCTCGTGGCTTGTATATTTCGGTATAGAATTTTTGCAATCTGCAATCTTGCAAGAGCAAGCGAATCCCCCTAATGAATCATGCGATAATACAAACAAAGAAGAATCGTTGAAAATCCTAYATATTTGGTGTTTAASATGTGGCAACGCACATTTTCCTCATAATTGTAAAAGATCTAACCTTTTCAATAATGAGTGTGGTAAGTGATTTTTAAATTAATAAATATAGCTAAAATATAACAARCTAAAAGTGWAATATRTRYMYMTWYWMWRTGTRKAGMGYRTATWTWWAWATAYAMARRGRSAMAWRTGWRAAAWWTTTKWRWWTTTWWWMKSSRMWATWTWWAAAAAAAARSKKTWRSCMMMWTWKTTTTTTCATATTCCKCCTGTGAAAATGCTCCCCTATCTGCACATACCCGATTTATTTCGTATTTTACACAAYCGCCAMAGTAATCGGAATCGTCCCATTTTTAGTACTAGACAGAATTTTCTCACATATTTGCATCTCTGTGGCAGCATTGTCCACAGCTGATGGATTGATAAGATTGACATGTTCATATAATAACGAACATACAGTTTTTGGAGAATCACCTGTAGATATTGTTTATTAGCYGTTAAAAATGCAATTGCAAATAGTACGGTTCGTAGCATGGAAGATAGCGAACCATGGAAAAAGATTTATAACTACAAGYAATAGGAAGGAAAAAACCTTTCGAAAACTTTACCAAGAGTTTTGGTCGCCCAAGTCTAAACATAACCCTCCTTATGAGCATTTYACACAAATTGGGGATCCAGTTTTACGCACTAAAGCTGCAGAAGTGCCTGGAGACCTTATTAACAGTAAAGAGGTAGAACATATTATTGAAAAAATGATCAAAGTATTACGAAAGTTCGATTGCGTTGGCGTTGCAGCACCACAAATTGGAGTTTCGCTTCGAATCATTGTGATGGAGTTTCGAGAGGGATTGATAGACGTATTGCCTAAACCTGTTTACGAAGCGAGAAAGATGTCTACACTACCACTAACAGTAATATGTGAAATAATTTTAAAACTTGCAATTAATGAATTATTTACCAGGTTGTAATAAATCCAACATTGACTGTAACTAACTACGAAAAGCATAAACATCCGGAAGGCTGTATGAGTGTTCGAGGTTATTCCGCAGAAGTGGAACGTTTTCATTCAGTTATGTTAAAAGGAAAAAATCTCGACGGCGTAGAAAACAAAGTTGAATTAAGTGGTTGGAACGCAAGAATAGCGCAACATGAAATGGACCACTTGGACGGAAAACTTTATATTGACCGCATGGATAGTTCAACTTTTATTTGTACATGTTGGGAGACAGTTAATGCTAAAAGTGGACGTGTTGAGATACCTTTTTATAAATAATGTATATAGCAAAGTTTGCCTCCTTTCTTAAATTCTTTGTCGGACTTTTTCGTTCGATATTGTCCTCAATTTTGTTTTTTTATGTTTAGTAAGAATAAGTAAACTAAATTATGTTATCTATTTATAATTATAGTTTTTTAATTTATTACGTTTAATGAGTAAAACACAAACTAGCTTTTCTGTACTTATACAAATTAAAAACGCAATTATTTATTTTCCAATTATTTATTTCGGATGTTAATAACTTCACGTTTACATTACATCTCGCGTAACTAAAACCTACACATATATTTCGCTGCTTTCCCATGTTGGAGCAGCAACAGCTTATTTGTGWCTGCCTTTACAAGAGGTAAATTGTCCTTCTTGCTATGCGATYTTATTCTTCAGGTGATCATGATGTGAGCAGCATTATGATTGCAGTTTTAACTTCTGAAAATACCGTAACAGTGTTCTATACATCACCTTCGAAATGTCACCCATCAAAAAGTTATGCGTTGCTGTGCGCTATTTTTGGTAATAGTAATGATAAAGAGTATTGATATGCAATAAACGTAGCAAACAGCCCAGCATGAACGTGCGTAGTGAATAACGCGTATTTTAATAAAAAAATAAAATAAAACATTTATTTCAATTATACTATAAATGGAATTAAATAAAAAAATAATTATAATTTTTTCATCACATGTCAGCCTTTTATATTTCGAGCTAATTTTGTAAAGCTAGAATAACAAAAAAGTAAAAATAAATACTGTTAGCAAGACAAATTTTAATCAAACTATAAAATATGTAAAATTGCAAATTCAAATTACTTATCCGTTGTGTACAGTACAACAACAAAGTAAAAATTTTTTGCACATATAATTGAGGTAATAGTGACGCGATTTTACAGTTCTGTTCCGATTTTGACAATTTTAAGCCATTTTATATAAGACTTTAAAGGTACTATGTGTGAACAGTCTTATCTC
>NW_017537004.1:285661-292763 GCF_001853355.1 Bactrocera latifrons
TTCGTACTCACGCATTTCGGCCTCTTTCTTTTTCTGTCTGAAAATGCGTCTCGCTTCCCTCTTCAACTCTCGGTATCTATCCCATCCCGTACGTGYTGTGGTCGATCGTAACGTTGCGAGGTAGGCAGCTTGTTTTCTCTCCGCTGCGACACGGCACTCCTCGTCGTACCAGTTGTTCTTTTGCACTTTCCGAAAACCAATGGTTTCGGTTGCAGCTGTACGTAAGGAGTTTGAAATGCCGTCCCAAAGTTCCGCTATACCGAGTTGTTGACGAGTGCTCTCAGAGAGCAGGAGTGCAAGCAGAGTAGAAAATCGTTCGGCTGTCTGTTGTGATTGCAGCTTCTCGACATCGAACCTTCATTGCGTTTGATGGCGTGCGTTTTTTGCTGCACAGAGGAGCGTGCGAATCTTGGCTGCAACAAGATAGTGGTCCGAGTCGATGCACGCACATCTAAAACACTGGAGACCTGTCTTCCGTCTATCACAACATGATCGATCTGGTTGGTGGTTTTTCGATCCTGAGACAGCCAGGTAGCTTGATGTATGATAACCATATTTCGTGCCCAGGCGAAGTCGATCAGCCTCAACCCATTTGGGGATGTTTCCTCGTGGAGCCTGAATTTACCGACCGTAGTGCGAAAGATACCTTCTTTGCCCACCTTGGCGTTAAAGTCGCCAAGCCCGATTTTGACATTATGGCGGGGGCACCTCTGGTAAGTGCGCTCCAAGCACTCATAAAAGGCATCTTTGGTCACCTCGCTTTGATGCGGATTGTGGCTAGACGTTCATTCACCGGAGTGAATGATAGTATTCGGCGACGGATTCTCTCTCCCACCACGAATTCCACAGCAAACTTGCGCTCCTTTATATGGCCACTGTAGTAAATGCAACAAATTCTTACTCGTCTCTGTCCTTCTCCCGTCCATCGCATTTCTTGAACGTCTGCCTATTATTTTCACGAGGACATCACCCAGTTGGGCAGCGGCACCTTCTCAATTAAGGGACCGGACATTCCAGGTGTATGCCGTGAATTCGTAGTCCTTATTTCGTTTGCCATGGTTGTCATCAAAACGGGGGTGTCTCATCCGAGGCTGATTGTTAATTTTCATAGGGGGTGTTTTTTTACGTGGCGGGTCCCAAACCCAGCGCTCAACCCTAGGCAGGTGTTTTGCCTCGTTAACTCGCCTTCAAACGGATGTTCTTAGGCTACCCAGAGGATACTTGGTCAAAGACCGGAAGTCGTGAGCTGCTTGAGCCATGTGTAAAATAATCCTTGTTGGCCACTCCCAAGTGAATGGCGATCAGAGAGCTTTCCTCACTTGCTTGAACTTCTACACATGACTCCATCCTCCTTGGCATAGCTTTATATTAAGAAAATTTTGCGAATGAATTCAACATTCATTATTCGATCAGCTTTGGTGTTTTATTAAGTTATATTATGTGTCTTTTAGTTTAAGAAATATATTTTTCTTCCCGTCAGCAAAAATTATATTAAAATCATAATCAAATAAGTTATACATATCTGGTATAAAACGACCAAAAGAGACAAAATTTAATATATTGAGTTGATGTGGAAAACGTCAACCAAAAGATGGAAATTGATGATCTTGACCATATATGTATGTATGCGGCATAAGGCTAACTAGAAGTTTCAAAATATTTTAATATGTAAAAGGGAGATGCGTGTAGTGTTGACTCGATTTTATCTATTTTTGGCATACATATTATTAACAGAAACAGATGCTCTCTGAGTTTCAGCAAGGTACCTAACATACCTTCAACGATTCTATTCCATTTCAGCACATAGATGCCTCCTTAGGAGAAAAATAAGACCACTTAATATAATTGAAATAATTCATATTTTGGCCAATATATGGRGTATACCGACAGCCGGAAGTTTGAACATTTTTCTATTAGGTATATGGAGGCTTGAGGAAGTATCGACCCATTGCTACCCTTTTTTGTTACACAGACATAGGAAATAGTTCTCTCCTAATTTCCAATATATGTCTCACACAAAATGATTGAATTCGTGTAATATAGAGATAGGAAGGTATCTAAATAAAACCTATTAGGGGCGCGACCACATCCACTTTTTAAAAATTTTAAAACCACAAATCGATCCTCTGGGAAATAGTTACTACATTTTACCCCTTTATCACAAGATGACATCTATCTGAATTTCAATAATATACCGCAGAGTTTTACAAATATTTTCGCTAATACATCAGCTATAGACACTGTGGGTCCACAAATTCGGTATAGCTTGAAGGCAATATTTGTGCAATTGCATGAACGGCAAGGGATCAGTTATGTAAAATTTGAGCAATTTATATAGATAGTGATCATGCCCATACCACATTAAGGTCACTACCTCCCAAATCAATCAGTATAAAATGTTCTGTTATACCCGAACATAGGACATCCTTATGTGTTTTTCTATAAATATATTAAAAACAAATATAGTTCCTCGATCCTTTTTAGGAAACTGTGACGATTGATGTACCCTAATACTCTTTTTGTTTTTGCATACTTGCATAGTCTATATTTTTGAAAGTAGTCTTAAAAAAATTAAATGAATATTTCAAGAATGTTTTAGTTACAAACTTCTAAAGAGTAGGCGGCCAGTTCAATCAGCTCTTTCAGTATATCTTAAACTCGTTTTTTCTAAAAACAGCATTGTTTGGATTGGGTGCAACTGTAACTCGAAAACAAATCATCCTAAAGTTTCGATTTTTTATAACGCTTTTATTAGCTTCACCTGTATACATTTTTGTTCATACTCGAATGCTGATCCGTTATTCTGGTTGATTTTGTCACTTTAATTTGGGTTATATCCTATACAATGACATTTGAGCCAAAAATAATTTTTGTTTGAATCTAGTGAAAATGTGTGTTCTACATTCATAACTCAGAGTTTCTAACTGATAACTGCTTGTAATTTATACTATATATTGGTTAATGGAAACTTCTGCATTGAACTTTATAGGTATTCTGTTATGACATTAGGGAAAGATCACTTTCTCGTGAGACACAAAACGCRTTTGAAAAACGAAAATATTTCGGGTTCATTCTTAAAAAAAAATTTCAATAATGATAGCGTTAAAGTTATTAAGGCAAGTGCTTTTGGCAATACATATGCAACATATACAAATTGAAATAGAAGGTAATTTTTTTTTATTCTGTAGAAAATATGCATGTTTTTTTCAATTTAATGTAGAATCATGTCATTTAATATAATGGTAAAAACAAAAGAAATCATAAATATTTATTTGAAAGCATTTAATGTTGTCAGTATAGTAATTCACCTAAAAAGAAGTGAACTTGTCATATGTGGAAATGGCAAATATTAAAAAAAAAAATTTTCATACAATTGTTTCTTCATACGAAAAATGTTGGGGATATATGAGTAATGTGAAACTACCTAACGTATCTATGACGACATGATAGCAACTACAGTAACTGTGTATTCACAGTGAAATTAATCAGTTAAATACAGATTTCTGTCAGATATACATATGTACATAATATGTTATATAAGTCTGATTAACAATATTAGGGATATCAGGTGTAGACCAAAGTATAGACCAWTTCTATTCTAATTTAGCGACAACCAATTATGTAATTTTTAGAAAACTTGTCCATTTAGATTCATTAAAATATTACACATAAATATTACACATTTTGACTAACGGTTTAAACACAGGTGGAAAGTTGAAAATCATTTTGGGGGGGGGGGGGAATATTGGTGGCAGATCGATAAAGGGGGATGGTATTAATTTTGAAACTGCTCGAGAACATATTTTAAACAGTTTTATATATAAATAATATTCACTGACCGAGATMTTCTGCATAAAACTTGTTGGAATAACGAAAATTAGTATAAGTTGAATTTCGGAGTTGGGTGTAGTATTCCATTAGAACTGTAATTTGATAGAGGAGATGGCAATAGCTAAGGGCACTTGTATAACTCGCACATTGGCCAATATATGCAGTATAAAATCAGCCGATAGTTCGCAAATATCTAATTTGTATATTGGGAATAAGGGCATTATTGCTCCGATTCAACCCATATTATTATCAGATAAGGATTCTCTCTCAGTTTCTGTAATATATCTCAGAGATTAACCTATATTTTTGTTAAAAAGTTTGCAATAAAAACAATTTCATTAAATAGTTTTCGTCTGATATGTGATTTTTTAATTATAAACCGACACACTTCTAGGTTAGCATTCGTCTGAAGGTTTAGCCCGATATATTCGTTGGTGCTTAGTTTGTATACTGGAAAGTGAAAGAATCAGGTGGAATTTAAAATWGTGTTATATCAGAARTAGGCGTKATTGTAGTCCGTTTTCACTCATTTTCGCACTGTAATATAAAATATCAAATTGATGTTAGTGTCGAATATGGTTGAGAGCTAAAAAATTAATATCTGTATGAAATAACAGGATAATGGAGTATAACGAAAATGAGTAAAAATGTTCTTGTCCTCTCTGCTAAATGCTGCTCATGAAGGTCTACTTAGGTCTACTTACTTTGGGATGTATGTAGGTTGACTTTATTGGAGAAACAAAATGACTTTTATAAAACGGAATGGCCTTTGTAGAGTTGGCGACTAGTTCATTTCAGTCCATATTTTAAAAATTTGTTTTTGTAATTAAATTTCAATTGGAAGCAGTTCCATACCAACATGGTCTTTTTGAAAGAAATCCTTCCTATTTTCAACTTTTGAGATGGATCCACCAATTCTCCCCAACATTTTAAAATATAGACAGGATTTACAATTTAATAGTTGGGTCGGATGCTCTTGTACTGATAATTTTCAAAAATCGTTWTGAAACTTATTAGTTTAATAGCGAGAATGACTTATTAATTTTGTTGTATACATATATACATACTCTGCAGAAACATGTTTCAAGATTATACAAAGTTTTGGAAAAAATGAAGCATTCGAAAGACTTAAACGGTTTAAACTCAGGTGGAAATCACTATGGATATATGTACATATATATATGCTCAATGTGATTTAAGATAAAAAAATACCATCTGAGTTTCATTAAGGTACTTCACATAACATCGCCATTGTATAAAGAGTAAAGTTAATCGCATGTTTGAACATTCCAATATTTCTTGTATGGGGGTAAGATCCAGTTATCACCTTACGTATTTTGTTAATTTTTTCCAATTTCACTAGATAACTCACTTATTCGCCGATATGTGCACATAAAGTTAGCCGTGTGCAAAGTTTTATTCGATATATTCTTTGATGGTTTATTTTTTACTGGAAAGTGAAAGTATTACATGGAATTTAAAAGTGTGTTATATAGTACTATATGAGAAGTAGGCGTGACCCAACCCATTTACGCACTGTAACATRGGAATGTAAACATAATGTCAGAACAGAACAGAATTGGGTTGAAATCGGTCGATTAGGAACCCGGATATGGGTTTTCGCCAAAAGGTGGGCGAACGTCACGATTTCGACACCGGCTCACATTCGTGTCGATAACACTGTGGAACATTTTTGGGATTATTGTCTGCTGGGTGAGAAATTCCAAGTCAATTTCAATTTCCGAGAATGCTCTTCACATTCTTGTGACAGAAACATCGTAGTTGTTAGAACGATGCTTTCCCAACAAGCTTTCTATTATTTCTTTGATTGCCTGCCATGCATTCAATTCAGCGTCAATCAAAATATTGTTGAATGCGTCACTTTTAATCAGCTTTCGTATATCTGGACCATTTAGTACGCCTGATTGGAAAAAATTAATTTGTTAAGATGGAAAACCATGGGAAATAAGGAAAATATTTAAAAGGTCATAAAAAAAACTGGCACATACGAACGCCAAACCCTTTGAGAAACCCATCACCGTGACTTGGAATTTCTCACCCCCCAGATTAGCTGTTGTACTGTGTAATTAAAGGATTCTAACGTATTTCAAATGACAGTTTTATGTCTCAATGTGATGTGAAAAGATAAGCGAAAAGACAGCCACCCGGTTCATTTATATATATTCCATTATTATAACATATACGTTTTAATTGGACTGAAAATTTATTTTTGTATATCATACAACTAAAACATATTTATTTATTCACTTTGGGTTATCTCACTCTAGGATCGCAACTAACAATAACCATACACAAGGGACTAGGACAAATGAGGTAAAACCCCTTGTGATCATTTGGTATTAATTATGGTATATATGTTTTTTTTAATAATATTTACAGAAGACTATATTATAGCCAACGAGGACATTATGATTGAAACCGATGGAGAAATTTTCGCTTTTCGCAGGTGCCAAAATGCATTTTGGTTTACAAAATGGATTTGCTTTTAGATAATGGAATGCGTGTACATATGCAAATAAATATATTTTAGAATCCTTAAGTCTTTTGACAAGAAGAAGCAGTTAATTACAAACAAACGTCTAGCACGATCTGAAAGGGAAGACAATGCTGCTCCAATATGGGTAAACCCGATATTAATCGCGACTTTTAATGAGAAAGAAGAACAAGTAAGGAAGTGCTAAGTTATTTTATTCTCCTGCACGTATCACAGTCGGCT
Organism: Bactrocera latifrons; assembly: GCF_001853355.1. NCBI lineage: Eukaryota > Metazoa > Arthropoda > Insecta > Diptera > Tephritidae > Bactrocera > Bactrocera latifrons. Next base: position 292,230 of record NW_017537004.1, read on the forward strand.
TATATTCTGTAGCACCGACTTCGAGAAAGCCTTTGATCGCGTTGGCGTTCACGCAGTACTGAGCCAACTTGCAGACWGGAAGGTTGGTCCAAAAGCTTTTATGATTCACCGACAGTTCCGAGTTCGTGTTAATCATACTTTTTCCGAGGTAAACCCTCTTAACAATGGTATACCCCAAGGCTCCCCCCTATCCGTAGTACTATTCATTATTGCGTTTGATAAACTCACCGATATCTGCCTAAATATAAAAAATATGAATATATATAACTATGTATGCCGATGATGCTTTCATTTACACTAATTTGAAAGATCCGCAGGCAACTAATSATGTTTTCAATGAAGTACTTACGAAATTCAAAAAATGGGGTTCACTTTCCGGAGCATCTATCTCAACTTCTAAATGTAAATAATTACATATTTGTAAAAAAAAAAATGCTCATACCCAGATCTAATTTATGACAATACTTTAATAACTTGTGTAAATGACTTAAAAATATTAGGTATATATTTTGACAATAAGTTTACATTTAAGTA
>NW_017537004.1:293048-298088 GCF_001853355.1 Bactrocera latifrons
AAAGGAATTTTCAACTCAAGTCTACCCTCCGCCGCTGTCTTCAGTTTGCAAAAACTTTAAACATTCATATCCCATCGAAATTTTATACAACCAACACTCAACCTGAATRGCTGATTAGTGATGTTTCAATAGATACATCTCTACATAATTTCAAAAAATCCACCACCAGTACCACAGTTTTTCAACAAAACTTCTTAGAAGTAACCAACTTCTATAAGAATAAAAAATTTAAAGAAATTTTCACAGACGCCTCCAAATTAACTAATACTGCCTATGCTGTTACCACAGCWAACGGGACAACTATTACTGGCGGAATCCTTCCATCATATTCGTCCGTATTTACCGCCGAGGCAATTGSAATATATATGGCATTAAAATATGCTATCTTACAAAAAGGCAAATTCCTTATTTGCTCAGACAGCTTCTCCTCCTTGAACGCCATACGCAACATACRAAATAATTCCATAGTAATATCTAAAATTAGAGGTATTTGCATTAAATATAAAAGAAAAATAGCTCCTCTCTGGGTGCCAGGTCACGTTGGCATTCCTGGGAACGAATATGCTGACCACGCGGCAAGATTCTTCGAATCTGCCCCCACGTTTCTTAACGAGGTGCAAGACCAAAATGACCTCAGTAAAATGTTAAGCAAACAYATATATGAAAAGAAAGTTGCGGACTTCAAGAAATTTAAACACAAATACGCAATCGTAAACAAACTACGCGAAAAGGTACACTACCCCAACARCATCTCAAGACAGCAAGCAACAATTTTCACTCGTTTAAAGATCGGATACACGCAAATCACTCACCAACATCTTCTTGGCGGCGATCCGRCACCATCCTGCCCATTCTGCCCCAGCACATTATCCATGGAACATATATTCAATATCTGTCCAGYACTAGAGAGTATTAGGCAAAAACACTTTAATTCTAGTAAATATCAAACATTGTTAAATACACCATATTTCGCAAACATTGTTAATATATGTAATTTTCTAAAAGAATGTAATTTTTATAATAAAATATAAATTTTTAAATTTTATACTATTATATCGGAGGCGATGGCCATAGTAGGTTGTACTCCTTTCTTACTATTAGGTTTAATATTTTGTATATTTTTCCTAATAAAATAATAATAATAATAATATTCTGTAGCAATATGTTGCAAAAGTATAAATATATGATTTGTGTAAGCCTATTCGTGTTATGCTCATTTATGTAGTTGTATGTATGTATGTATATTTTCTTGCGATTAAGTCCTAATTTATTTTACAGTACTTCTTCTTGAAGGCTATCGATGTAAATGCACCAGTATGCTATCGTATAGAATTTCAAGATGATTGTGTGTTTGTATAGTGCGAGAAATAATTGCCTGGTTGGGCACAATATTATTTTCAGATTAAAACTTAATGAACATCGATTCTGAGCGAGTAATMTTACACGTGTTATTTATTGATCGAGACTTAAAGAATCGGCAAATTTTTGCTTTTTGAGTAAGTATTTATTATAATAGCTCTATATATAATACTTGAAATCACCATTTTAGTCATGTGCTTCCAAATGCAATAATGCCAATTCAGCTATTCRAAGTTTATCAACATTTGTAATTCAAGTTCTTAACGATCATATCCCGGAGATAGTTATWTGTATATCCAATGAGCATTCAACTATTGGAGTCGAAATTGGATGTTTCACAGTTCAAAGAATTTTACATTGCTGACAAAGACTTGGTAAGCTAAGTGRGTTGGGGATAATTTATTTAAACTAGTTATGCTTATGTTTTTAGAGTAAAAATGGTACTTTCGAAGTTTGGTTATCAGTGGATTCACTAGGTTATCAAACGACAAGTTTCTCAATATTAGTTGTACGTACCTTTTGGACTATGAGAACGAAGAGTGGCGTAGTTTTAATTTAGAGGTAAGTAACCTATAATTTAGGTTATTAACATGGCAAATGTAACTGTAATCCATTCATGGATTCGTGAATACTGAATGTCGATTTCTTAAACAACAATTTGCAATATATTGTTTTGCCAACACCTGACAATATTTCACAACTTAGCGCTTACTTGTTAACCTTACTTGTTTAAAACAACGTTTTGTCAACACAAAACCTTCTGTTAACCATCGTGAACCTAATCACCTCTGCTGTATTACATTGTCACCCAAGGTCTAGGAAATGACTCGTRTAGTAACTCTACTGTATGGCAAATTGAACTTGGTAACTGCAACGATGAATGGCCAACGTTTGAGAAAGAAATTTACGATGAAATTTTCGAAAACAGCAGCAGTGGTACATATATAACAACGATGATGACGTTGTTATGTAAGTATGTAGTAAGTGATATTAAATACAAAATAACTGTAACTAAGTCACACATAATGTTGTTTTTTATAACATTGACACTCTATTGTCGGCAATTTGACTGGTTTTGAAATTAATGCAACTACGGGCGAAATTACTTTTAGAGGAGATAACGTTTTGGACTACGACTGCCAAAGAACTGTGGTGCTACAGCAAAAGCAGTAGATTCATTAGTCACATCGTATGCAAATAGACTACATAGCTCTTTTACGCAATTWAACATTAATGTTTTGGATATTATCGACGAGACTACAGTTTTGAGTCTGGAAATTATCTGGATAGCAATAACCTGTATAAATCAATTATTTACTTAAATTTTTATTTACATTTCGGCGAGTTTTAAAAGAGTTCTTTTTAATTTGTTAGCAACAATCATCAATTTTTGTAGTCGAAAATGCTGAAAGTCTCACTTTGCTTACGAACCAAATTGTAGTCTACGATCCTGAGACGACTGCTAAATTGAACTTTAAAATCAATTGGGACAAGTCCAGTGCCACCAAAAGTGGTTAGCTAGTTRCCAAAGAACTATTTATGAGGTCTGTATTAAGTAATATATTAACATATAAGTATCATACATGTATTTCTCTGTTTTAATAGATGTTTCAAAATTGACTCTAAAATTATCGGTGAAAACCACACAGTCCAAGGTTATTTACGTGTTAATCCAGATTTTTATCGATTAATAGATTATGAMGTATATGACACAATCGTTTTGGTGATTGAAGTTATAGATTTCCATCAAGAAATTAATGATGCTTCCGCAGCAGGTTTGATTAAAGTTAATAATGCATAAACGTTATAAAATATAAAATTGGGTATCATTACAAAGTCTTCTGAGTCCAAAATAGTGTGCAATAACTCTTTCAAASAAATATTAAATTCGATAAAAATCTCGTTTGGGTAGACTCTAATTAATAATGTTCTAAAAAATGTCTCCAGTTAGTAAGTGCAATCATTATATAAATATTGATTATCTCGATTGTTTAACATTTCTTATGCTTTATTGTTGGCGCACATTGAGGACGTCAATGACAATCCCCCTCAATTTCAATCGGGCTCTCTGGAAGTGTTTAAAAGTATACCAGAAAGAGAAGCTATCCATACTCTTTTAGGTAATTAAAGGGAGATTMTTGTAAATAATAGACATATTAGCTTTATAAGTCATGGTAATTTAAATTCACAGGTACTATTTGCGCTTTTGACATAAATGGCCCTGGCAATAATAATGTTACTTTTACTATGCGGTGAGCGATTATTTCAAATACTGAAGTAATTCYACTCAAATGTAATAAATTAAAATTTAATTGCAGCTCAATTGACAACTTGATTGCAGATGGAATGATTAGTATAAATAATTTGAGTGGCGTATTAAGCGTCAGCTATAACATACAGTACTATATACCGAAAATTTATACCTTGAATTATAATATCATTTTAAAGGACGGACAGCATATGACATCCGGAAAGGTATGGAAATGTATAATTTAAAGGTTTGTGTAATCGCATGACAAAACGTTGAAAATGTTTACATACATATGTATATGTATATTCCATTCCAGATTAGTCGGTTCTAAAATAAAAGTAAATTTGAGCACTTTGGTTGTTTTCTGGTACGAATAGGAGTCCTAACCGTTACTCAAGTTCATAAAACAAAAATATTAAAACAATGTTCTACATAACCGATCGAAATGGCTTACATATGTATGTGTATGGGAATAAAATATCGTGAATGGAGGATCTAAAGAAATCAATAAAAAAAWTTTATTTAAACAAATTGGATGGAATTTTATCTGTGAAGTTGCAAAATAAATCGGTTTTAGACAGATACAATGGAACATTWTATGTAATTGAAATTGAGATTAAAGACCACAATTCTGGATGTAAGTATGAAATTTATAGCAAAACTATTTTTGAATATAGAAGTTATAACTAATAAATAATAATAATAACTATACAGGAACTTTAGCAATTAGCTCTATTGCGCTAAATGGAATGTTAATTAAGAAAGAAATATTACTTGGACGAGGTAATGCAATTTTACTACTTTCTAATTAAAACAATACAATATATGTATATATTACTAGAGGACCCGTCCACGCTTCACGCTTCCTACTACTATCATCTAAATTGTTTCGATTAGTTGTTTTAGAACTATTAGTTATTGAGAWATAGCATTTTTGTGAAGCAACTTGTGTTAGTTTATAAAAAATGGATCATAAGGCATTACTTTTTTGAGGAAAATACTGTTGAATTTGAAAAGATAATTGCTAAGCTGGAAACAGGCGAAGTAAGCACTGAGGACAATGATGCTCTAAGGAGGCGAAACTTCTGCGCAAAGTGGGTGAGAAGTGTTTGAGTGCTCTTTAATCGTAATAAAACCGAATTTTTGCGTCGGTGTGTGACAATAGAAACATAGCTCCATCATTTCTTACTATAGTCCAATCGACAGTCATTCTACTGGACTGCACACAGTGTTTAAATTGCCTCAGTCGAAGTAGCTTTTTACTGCTTCGACTTCTTTTAACTGTTTCAAATTTGCTTTTGCTTATGCTTTAGAAAAAGCAGCAGTCGCAAGCAAAGCAAAAGCAGAAAACAATTATTAGAAAAATGCGCAGCACTTTTGGCAGTCGTTGGTTTGCAGTTTTTCACATTGCTTTGCTTGTGTTTGATCAG
>NW_017537004.1:298853-300514 GCF_001853355.1 Bactrocera latifrons
GAAAAATATTTTGAATTCTATTTGTGAAGGACTTTTTGCTGCAGACGGAAAACAAATATGTTTGAATGCTTCAAACTCCAAGAAGACCTTACAGATCGTTGCTAACAATATTCGAAACGACATAACAGCAGAAGTGAAAAATAGACTGTTATCGTTAAAAATAGACAGTGCTACGCGGTTATGCCGAAATATTTTTTTCATTAGTGCACAATTTGTAACAAATGGGCTGTTAAAATCACGCGTTCTAGGAATGGTAGAATTGAAGGGTGCTAGATCGAGTACTAGCAAAAACCTAGCCATGAAAATTATAAAAACCATAAAAAAATACGACATTACTTTAAGACAAATAGTGTCAGTTACATCGCATAATGGCGCAAATATGCTTAAAGCAACTAAAATATTATCTTTTGTTTCACAAGAAGAATTGGAAGAAAATGAAGCAGATTGCGCGAATGATGAGTATCTTAAAAAAATCGAACTTGTTGAGGAAATGCCAGATATGCTATTGGGCGATATTCAAGTTTGCCGTTGCACTGCTCATACTGCACAGCTTTGTGCGCTCGASGTAACAAAATCCTCAGCTATAACAAAGTACCTATTAACATGCCGTAATTTGACAAAATATGTGAGAAAAACAACAAATGGATATCGAGCTATATTTGAATTAAGCAATTAAAGATGCCTCAACTAGATTGCCCTACAAGATGGGTATCGACCTTCGTAATGGTGGAAAATTTGAAGGAAACAAAAGACGTTCTAAAAGAAATCGAATCCGTTAAATATAAGACCGAAGATGAAAATTTCGAGTTAGAATACTCCCTTTGGGAAATCGTTGAAAGCTATTGTCTTGTATTTAATCCATTACAAAAAAGCATAAAAATATTTCAAGAAGAACAATTACACTACGACAACTTCTATGCACAATAGCTCAAGTGCAAAATATGCACGGAAAATATTATTAAAGATACGAACCACCCACTAGTTAAAACACGTTAATGCACACACACAGTTTAATTGTTTGTATTTAGATCATCGGTTTCATCACACCTTAACGGTAAAACAAAAAATCGAAGMAAGACAATATTTAAAAAAAGTATGGGATAGAATTAATGAAATTAACCCTGGTAAYATCACGTGTTTAAGTCCAAATTCAAGTGTACATCAATACGGCAACCAATTTWGTGATATTGAAGAGAAATTATTAACCGAATATTTATCGCAAGGAATTGAAGCGAACGTAAATAATGCATCCGATGTCTATACAAAAATAGACAATCTGCAGCTTCCGTTTTTAAGAAGTGACACAAATATCCTATCATTTTGGAAGGAAAAGCAGTTCACTGATCCCGACTTGTACTCGTTAAGCAATGTGTGCTTTGCAATACCACCCACTCAGGTATGTACATACATGTAAACGTAAMATAAYTTTTATTTTTGTTGTAACGTAAAACTGAACAAATGAATCGATTAAGTGAGGAAACACTGGAAAACATATTGCTAGTAAAGCTAATAGTGGGATTCTGTAATCAGTCTCTATTTGAGACATTTTGTGGTAAAATCTCAATTTGTGACTAGTTACTATTCACTAAATAGTCTCTAGCTTTATAGCGGGATTCTGTAACCAGTCTCTAGTCTCTATTTGAGACATTTTGTGGTAAAAT
>NW_017537005.1:0-1637 GCF_001853355.1 Bactrocera latifrons
TAACTGAAATTAAAAATATAACTATTCCGTTAAATTGCTTTGTTGGAATCAGTTGTAAATGTTAAAGATTAAGTTGAACTAAAGAACAGTCTAAAGATTTAAGTTTATTTTTTATTTTATTAATATTTTTTTTATTTTGCATATTTTGACGGGCGTGGCGAAGCCTCGCGCAACCATTGCCAGCTAGTACACATATAAATAAAAAAAACCATCCTGTCAACATTAGAAAGTGTCCGAATAAAATAAAAACCTTTCACTATAAACAATACGAAATTAAATTGAAAAAGAGAGAAAATCCAAAAAATTTAATAAATTGACTTAAAAGTAAAAAGAATAATATAATGCCAGACCCAGCTGAATAATTAATTGAAYAACTAAAACAAATGAGGTTAGAATATGGGCAAACCACCAATCCCTCAAACCCTTCCACACATTCTTTAAACCCTCCCACCCCTAACCTCACCTACTTAAGTTATGCCGGGTCGTTGACAGTAATAATGAAATGTCGAATCCACACAACGGCTCTAAGTAAATTACGCTAAGCATAGTTTAAGAATGAAATGATAATTTAATAAAGAACCTGACGGCAAACCGCGCAGAACGGTGAATGGAGGTCTTATTCATAAAAAACATTTTCGGTTCCGTCAACAACAATACTTATATGCATATAGTAAATGCTTAATATCGTACTAGCATAATAATATCGTAATAACATAATAGGTTCCAAATTCAGGTAAGTTGAGTTGAGAGTGAGCGTATCCCTGTTATGTGAACGCCAACTCAACTATAAACATACATACAAAGAATGTCCATACAGTTAATCTTAATATTAGAATTAAGCGCACTAACAAATAATGCTAGTACAGCTAGCCTTATGCTTAGGAGTAAGAAAACTAACAAGGAATGTCAATTAGGTCAGTCTTAAGATTCACTTTAATAAATGCGGTTGTGAAAAAGAAGGCCGAAGCTCTTTTTTATTCTAAAACCATAACTCGCGCGAGCCATAACCAAACCATAACATTTAACCACGCCTTTGCTCAACTCAGCATAGCTAACTACAAGTGTAGCATGACATCACCACAACATGTGCCGGATGCATGATAAAATACCTAAACAATTAAATAAATAGAATTAGGAGAACAGTCTTGAGCAGCGATAAGCATAGTCTATATAAACCACTGGAGCAATAGCATCTAGGTCACTTTATCATTATCGACTGCCGAGTAATAAGTTCTCTATACCACTTGCAAAAGTACAGTTTTAAGTTTAATATATTCAATATTATAGTACATGTGTATACTGTGAATTATTATACGAATAAAGGATCAGTCATTTGTATTCCTAACCCGAGTAAATAAATTAACTGGCGCCCCATATGGGGCAGCAACAAAAAAAACAATCATCAATAATATCCTTAGTCAGTCTGCCTGAAAGGGAAGAACCTAGTCCCTGTAGACAAATAAAGGATTAACTTAAATCATCCAAGAAGTTTACCAATGCATCATCCCCACAACGACAATCGAAAGGGATTCACATAAAAATCCTAATACGACAATAAATTGCAAGTTGGCTAAATGAGTTATGCTTCCCCCCCTGACGCGCCACTACACCACCAGCACATCACTCACAAGCAACAC
>NW_017537005.1:2012-18223 GCF_001853355.1 Bactrocera latifrons
AAAACCTGTACACTTCCACTGGTACCCGACCAGGGAGTCCACGAGTTCAATACAGCGACCGTACATCATCYATTTTCATATACATTGTCACCGTCACTGGTATCCGACCAGAAGATCCTTGTTATAACGTTTTTTATCCTCCAATAAAAGTTGCGATACATTGTGAAGTGAACCAAAAAAAAAGAAAATATATATTTCGTTCTCAAAGGAGTGGGTACCAACGTAAGTACTGAACTATATACAAGTAAAGGATCAATATACCATTCTTGGCAAACAAGACGCTTTCATAAAAAGAATACAACTGGAGACCGATCCTTAATAAAATAAATCAGCAAAGTGACTGAATCAACAAATTTAATTGCAATAACCAACGTAGTCGCCGATCTGCAACGACAGTTATCCGAACTACAATTAGGAAGAAGTGCAACCACTCCACAACGAACAGAACAAATATGTTCCTACACCCGACCAGAAGAAGTGGATCTGAATATGTGTATGTTAGATTTGCAGTTCTTATTTATTAGATTTGCAATTCCTCTTAATTGCATCACTGCCATTCACCATTGTGAATATTCACAGTATATAGATCAAATGTGAATGTCGAGTTGTCCGCACGCATCTAAAATAAACGGAGAAATAGTTACTCATATACAACTCATATCTATAAAGTTACTTTGTGTCGTTTTACCATTCTGTTTGTTATTTGTTCTGTGTTGGTTGTAAGATTACTCTGCGTAAATTCAACAGTGTAAATCAATAGCACAATTTCATGGTGATTACAACGAGTACAGAAATTGGAGAAAAGTAGCAACCACATTAATGGAAGACATACGACAATTTGAAGGACATAAGATATATGCCCAAGCATTAATAATGATCACCGGAAAAATTACCGGCAAAGCAGCACAGATCCTGATCAACCATAACGTTAAGAGAAACTTCCAAGACATCATCGATAGGCTAGACGATTCCTATGCCGACAAACGACCAATATACGTTATGGAGGAAGATATGATGAGAATACAACAGAAAGAACTACCATTGCATTTAACCATTCTGGAAATGACTAGAATTCGCATTAAACTATCAAGGAATACAATAGGACAATACATTCCGTCACAAAAAGGAAACCTATTGAATTATTTTTCGAAAGAAGCAAGACTGAAGGAATAAAAGAACTGATTGAAAACAAGCTGGAGTATATGCTATCATACCACAATAAAAACGAACACTAAAGGCATATAAAGCAGAACAAACAGTTTATGTGAAACAAAACCGACGAAATAAAACAAATTCACGCTATTTGAAGAAAACAGTACAAGAGAATCGTAAGTGCGAATACCTACTTGTTGAAACAAAATCAAAAGTCCAAAAGCAATATTAAAAACGTAAGGTGAATAAAAACAAAGGAGACAGTTTATGGAAGAAGAAGTAGGCGAACTAAGCCCAATTTTGAAATCCATTAAAATTAAAGATGCAAACAACAAAATGGAGCGAGAAGCCAGAGAAGTGGTGATACAAAACATCAAACTTATTCAACCGTTTGATGGTGATCGAAATTACTTTGCACTCTTTATTCAAGGTGTCGATGAGATCATGCCACAGTCTCCTGTTATATCGGAAGAGACGAAAGTATTCTATCTACACTGTGTCATAAAAGCACTCAGAGACGCTGCACTGGACGTGTTTAGACGAGAGCAAGATGAATTCGGAGAAGACACGGCAGTTTCAACACTAACCCTAGAAATAAGCAATATTAAATTTAAAAATAATTTTAAGCTCCTATGCGAAGAGATTAATTTAGAAGTTTGTAAAGTAAAGGATGTTATCAAACTAAAAACTGATAGTTGCTCAACTGAAATATTTTTGTATAATGATAATCTCTAACCGTTTGCCTCGTATTCTTGACAAATTTTTTCCCGATTGCATATTTAATGACGATGAAACTGGGCTGTACTACAACGCGTTGCCAAGTAGAAGTTACAAAGGCAAGTATGAGAATCCAAAGGGATTCAAAACTCAAAAGCAACGCCTCACATTTCTGTTTCTATGCAATGCAAACGGCGCGTATAAACGTGCATATTGCATTGGAGAGTCGGCTAAATCACGGCCTTTTAAAGGAAAACAGCTACCACTGCCATAATAGAAGTGCTTGGATGACGAGTGTTATTTGGAAAAAGTTTCTAATAGATCTCAATCGAAATCTTGAAAAGGATTACAAGCAGATATGTATGATTGTTGATAATACTCCTTGCCGCAATACAGATGAGAAATTCTCAAACATTACGATTGAATTTTTGCCACCAAATACAACTGCCCTTATACAACCACTTGATCAAGGCATCATCCACTTATTTAAAATGGAATTGGAGATAGGCCTATCTATAGTTGAATTCCTGAAATCGCTCAATATTTTGGATGGTATCAAATATGCAAATCGCGCTTCCAACTTTGATAACCAGCAAATAATTAGTAATTGTTTCAAAAGGTAGATTTCGTGTTCAAGATAGTACAAATTAATAATAAAATTGTTCATTTCAGACAGGTATTGACAACATTGAATTCATTACAGATGAGATTGCAGCCACTGAAGACGAAAACTATGAATGGTGTACACTTGATAACGAATACATTCAATGCCATAATGAACTTGTCTGCTTTGGAACCATGTCGGACGAAGATATTGTTGCGGACGTAATGGCAGTCAATGAAAATTTTATTGAATTGCGACCAAAAAGGCGACTCAGTATGAGCTGTTGAAGAGAAGTGGAAGAGCAACAACCATTGAAGTCAGGTCGACTGTTGTAAATTACATTAATTTATATTTGTATTTTCTTTATTAATTGTTTCTTTTTAAATAAATTTAATTTGGTTATCATAAACGTATCGTTTGTACTGCTCATGTGTATCATGTCAACATTCAAAAGGAATCGTATCATTGCGCTTAAATGCCTGAAAGCAAAATTTTTTTACATTATAACAATTGCATATAACCGATATCTACTGTATATGTACATAAGTGACATATCCTAATGTTGCATTGGAGACTTTTACCTTTATTCAGCAAAAGCATTGAAACATCATTGCCAACGTGTTCAATTCAGCATTTTCGCCATTTAAAGCGGTCCCGTACAATAAGCGGCACCGTTTGTCCAATCGCGTTTGTCACCAGCTATTTATATTTTTTCATCATCCTTCTAGAAAAGCTGTTATACATTGTCGCGCGAGTTACATATATAGTTCCACAAGCAACAATATGTAATGAAACCCTCAACGAAGACGAAATCATAAGGAAATACTTAAATCAACCCAACAAAATTATTGTGTAAAACATTTATTTATTTGTTGGTTTGATTTCAATTGACACTCACATAAATATGTATAACAAAAATGCAAGGGTCGTTGCTTCATAAAAATTAAACAACAATACTTGCAATGTAACCGAACTTAAATTTATGAATAGTACATGAAACGTTATTACTTTCACTTTCATAAGCAAAATCTTTCATAAGCAAAAGTCAAAGTAATAACCAATTATATAGGAATTATTTGTACGTCCACTTAAAAAAGTACTTAAGCCACATAAATGTCAATGCGCCGAATTTAATACTTGGAAAGGTATTAAAAAAAAAAATACATTTACTTATTTTAATCAATATTGTAGGTTTCATTTAAGAATGAAATTATTGTAAAATTAGTCTTAAGACTAACTTGAAAGAGAAAATACATACAATTTTATTTTTAAAAATAAAAAAAAACTTGTGCTCTTCCTTTTCATAAAACATATAATTAGCGCAGTTACGGAGTTGTGTTTCTTAAGAAATACACAAATACACTAAAAGTTTACCTATCGCGAAAGTGAATAAAATAATAAAAAGTTCAAAGTGAAGTCGATGTGTAAAAATAAAAAATCTGTGCACTTTAATTAAATATCTGTGGAGTTAATCTTCTAATACAAAAAAACAAGAAAGAAAAAAAGATGAGTCGATTTGATGTCAACCGAGATTTAGAAAACGGAGGAGAACTAACCGAGCAGGAGCAACAAATGGTTCAGATGGCTAGAGTCAATAAGAAGAAGCCATTAACCAAATGAGGTTACAACTTGCAAATCAAATGCAACCTCAATCATTATTAAACACGAAAGAGCTGTTACAACAATTTAGACAGCTGAGGTGTTTGGACGAGGAGCATAATATAATGGCGTTTATAAAATCAGTGGAGGCCATCATCAACTTATGCCCACAAAACAACCAACAATTGATAAACCTGGCGATGACAAAAATAGCTAACGAAAAGATCCTGGGAGATGCAGAAAGACACATACAAGAACTAGGCGACAACCCAACATGGCATGAAATTGAAACTAAATTAATACAACAAGACCAAAGACAACATATGGGCACATCTTTAACAAATGCAGAAATATAAAATAAAAAATTTAAATGCGAAAAACCATCTAGTTCAAATATGCAAAATACGAAACAATTTTGTGCAAGTAATGATTGGCTTAGGTGCTTCTTGAAAAGAAACTCCCTGCACAACGTCAAGATAACAGGCGAAAGTGCATCGGCAGATGAAGAGGCCGCAAAAATTTTCCCGAAAACTTTTTCAGACACAATTAAAGCACATGACTATGTTGCAGACCAAATTTTCATGGCCGACGAAACCGGTCTATACTGGAAGAAAATGCCAAGCCGCACTTACATAGCTAAACAAACCAGATCGGTGCACGGGTTTAAAACAGCAAAGGAGCGTATCACGCTCTTACTGTGTAGCAATGCATCAGGGGACAAGATTTTAAAACCTCTATTAGTGCACAAAAATGTAAAGCCGCGAGCTTTGAAAGGTAAGTTTTAATCATTAATAGCTGATTTGCAAAAATTTATGTTTTCTGATTTTAGGAATGGATCTAAAGAAATTGCCAGTACATTGGATGGCAAACAAAAAGGCTTGGGTGACCGCATCGCTTTTCAAGGAGTGGTTCGAAAAGTGTTTTGTACCTGAAGTAAGAGGATACATGACCTCTAAAAACTTGGAATTTAAAGTGTTGTTATTAATTGACAATGCACCTGGATACCCAGTTATTGAGCACCCAAACGTCAAAGTGCTATTTCTTCCCCCAAACACAACATCTCTTTTGCAACCGCTGGACCAAGGCGTTCGTTTAGGTTCATTTTGAATAAATTGGAAAGTAATTCCGCAATTAATGTGATTTCTGCTTGGAAAGATTTTAATGTAAAGAATTGTATCGATTGTATTAAATGCTGGAAAAATCTTTGACAAGATGTTGTGTTACAAGAAGAAAGTGATAATGAAGGACCCGTTACCTACGCGGAAATATTTGAATTAGCCAAAAGCATCGGCGGTGAAGGTTTTGACGACATGGATATTGACGATATTAATGAACTGTTTGATCTGTATGTTCTAGACGATGCGGAAATTATTCATGCAATTTGATAATAATAATAATGACCTTGAAAATGGAGAAGATGGTGTCAGCTCTCCACCCGTGTCACTTTCGTCAAAATTACTTCGAGAAGGATTAGACAAAGCTGCTGACCTTGAAAATCATTTTATAGATCATGATTCTAATGATGAACGCTTATCAAAGTTTCGTCGAGATTTTAAAAACGCTATGGAGTGCTACCAGGGTTTATATAAAGAGATGCATAAAGAAAACCCCCAAATATTATTAACAGATTATTTTAAGAACTAAAATACTGCTTTGTACGTAGTTAAATATAATTTAAGTTACAATTGATCTCAATGCGATTTTTTGCACAAATCTTGTAAAACAGAATTAAAATATTTAAAATATATCAATGCATAGCGGATATATGTAATTGCACTCAATATGATTTTTTGTCCAAATTCTCTAAAACTAAAAGATATAGAATATATCAACGCATAGCGAATATGTGCATATGTAATGAATTTGTTTACTTCCCCAAATTTGAGTTTCAGTTGGAATTTTGGTTATTTTAACGCGGATTTTTTTTTGCACGGATTTTTCGTAAAATAGGAACGAATAAACAAATTTGAATTGAAATGTGGGTTTTTTTACGCGGATAAATTTGTGTCCCGGCAAACCGCGTTAAAAATAGATCGACTGTATATACAATATGAGCGATGTCCGTTTCACACAGCAGACTCATCAGTTTGTTAAACCTCATCTTAAGACCAGTGGGTATACTACATTTTTCGTTTTTTCATTTGTAGTATAAACGTATAAGTTTTTAGATGTGCCAACTCGAGAGCAAGCCACATACAATTGGCCATGTGAAAAACACGAACTCTTCAATTTTAAATCGGCGATAGTCAACGACTGACCTTGTGCTTTGTTGATAGTTATTTCAAAAGTAAGACGCATAGCATATTGTAGCCGCTTAGTCTCGAACGGGAAATCCTTTGAAATCATCGGTATTCGTGGAATCAGTACGTCGTCGCCTTTGAATTTACCACCGATTATTGTGTCTTCGACTAAATTCGGTGACAATTTTTTAATTGTTAATCTTATTCCGTTGCATAACTTAGGTGCGTTTAAATTGCAATAAAGTTTCAATTGAATTTGATCTTTGAGTTTGTTAACGACATCATTCTTTGGTCCTTAAATTGCGCGTTGTTAAAGCCAATTCGAATTTTTGTAATTAATTATTAAATTTGGAAAAACTTTGTCGACAACAGCTTGCATATCTGGCTGCAGTTGACAATGCTGGTATTGTCACTAGCGAAGCGAATGAAATTGTAGGCGAATTTCGCTATTTCGAATTGAGAGTAGCGAGCGCACAATAAATTCAACAAAGAATTAGCGAAAATGAATATTTGGTATTGCCACTTGCGAATTTATAAAATTCGCTTCGCCTCAACTGTCAAAATTTGGCGAACGTTTACTTGATTCGAGAATCTAATTAAAAATGGAGAAAACGTTAGTAAAATTTTAAAAATTTATTTATTGTATTTAATTCATTACAAATTTAATTATTTTCAGAATAAAACGCACAACTCAAAAGCAATTTGAGGTGATGGTGAAGTTGATGGAAGCAAATCCTGAGTTAACCAGAGGAATGGCGCCGTTTGGCTCCACAAAAAAAAACATAGGATGGAGTTGTGGAAAGGTATTGCTTCAGAGTTGAACAATATCGGGCCTCCAATATGTAGTGACAGCGAATGGAATAAGGTAAGAATAAACAATTTTGACTGCATATATGTAAGTACATATCTGTACTAATTTGTGTATTTCTTAGGTTTGGTTGGACTATAAGATAAAATTAAAAAGGAAAATTGCAGATAACCGAAAAGAGATTGCAGCCACAGGTGGAGGACCAAACACCCAACGCAGTCTAACGCCTTTGGAGCAGGYCGTGGACGAGTTGCTCAGTTTGCAGCAGGCAGTGAATCTAAGCGGAGCCGCATTTGGAAGCACTGCACCTGCATATTTAGAAGAACATCTGGAATATGTCGAGGTTCAGCCTGAACAGGCTGCAAATTTTAGCATTACGTCTAGGCAGGCACCTACAAGCAGAGTGAAGCAGCGCGAAAATTTGCATATCAAGGCTTTGGAGAAGCAAGCAGAAACGCAAGAAAGCCTTGTTGGTATCATGAAAAATATTCATTCGGTGTGTAATGAAATTTCTAGATACAGCAGGAAAATTTACGAAGCAAAAAAAAAAGAAAAATTGGCGCTTTATAAAATGGAAGAAGAAAGAAAGAAGGAAGAAAATATTTAAAAAAATAGGCGACATAAAGAAAAAATTGAAATAAAACTAAAAGAATTGGAATTAAAATATTTAAATACTCAAAATAAAAAAAAACGTATTTTCTGCATATTGAAAATTAATTTCAATTATTTTATTGTAGTTATGTTACATATATGTACATATATTTTGCATATATTTTAGGGATGCAACTAAACTATAACAATGCATTCGCAATTTGTCTTCGGCAATAATCTGCTGCTGTTCCACTGAAGTTTCCTTCAACTGGTTCCAGTGGTACTACCACATCAACAAAAGTTTCTTCTTCAGGATCATTCACTTTATATTGTTTGCAAATATTGTGTAAAGCACAACAAACATTTACAATAATAGTTGCTTTACTAGGAGGATATMRTAGTTTACGTTCACCTAGTATACATCGAAAACGGCATTTCAGCACTCCAATCGTCCTTTCAACTACGTTGCTTGCCTTTGCATGTTTCTTATTAAAATTTGATTCCACTGTTCCTGCCAAAGCGTTTCGGAAAGGCGTCCACAGATACTCGTATAGTGGATAACCAGAATCACCTAAAGTCGCTGAGTAAATAATTTCGTTGTTGTCCTTTCAACATAACTGTCTTCAAAATATAAATCTACGTTGTTAAACATTTTTATTCACTTTTTTAAAATCACGGTAAAATTTCAAAACAATAACAATAATACGTCAAATATGTCAATTTTGGATGAACTCGTGTGACATTTCTCAATTATTTTAGTATGGTAACAAAAAAGTTGAGCGAATGTGTTCATTCGTCATTCACAATATAAACATGGCGAATTTTCGCCTAAAACATCGACTCGCCAATGCATTCGCTTCGCCAGTGACAATACCAGCAAACAATTCTGTGGAAAAGAAATCTCATTTGTCGCAGGATCAGGTGAGTTTTGTTGTAAATAAACACGCAAGTTCGTTGATAGTGTGATTTTCTCGACTCTCCTCCAAAGATATGGAGATTTCAGCAAGCGTTTAGCTCATCTGTGGGAGTTGAACGCGGAATAACCGGCAAAAGTCACCAGCAAGAAGAATAAGAGGGCAACCACCACAACGAAATGAAATAAAGAGGTGCATTGAATACACAAGTCAACACCACGACACAAAATAAATAAAGTGACAGTGTAGTAAATACAATTAACAAACGAAGTACTCAAATTAAAACTTCACCACCCACAATAAAGCAGCACAATTTGGTCATCAAGACACAAAACATTTGATCAGAGAAGGATGGAACATACCGAAAACATGGTACAGGTGGTAGACCTAATGGAGCAGCTAGCCAGAAGGGAATAACAACTGGAGCAGCTTAGAGCCGCATACCTGGAACTACAAGGAAGAAGTGCAAATGAAAACAACAGAAGACAAGAAGAAATGTTAAGAATATAAGACACATGATGTAGTGGAAGCGGCACAGCAATTCATGCTGTGAATTCAATTAAAAAAGAGCTATCAAACAGAAACTTCATTTTTATTAAATAAAAACTTCAGAACTAATTTGGAAACGAAAGCGAACAGTTGTTTTTAATTACATTTCTTGAGCGATTTTTACATCTGTGAAACAAAGATTTATCGACGAACGAGGCAGCGCGGGTTATGTATGACTAGCCTAGTAGTTGCAATTTAAAGCCAACCATGCCACAGGGGCATGGATTGGAAGCTGAACGTGACGGAATGTCAGTGGGAAATGTCGAATCAGCGCAACGGCTCTAAGTAAATTAAGCTAAGCATAATTTAAGAATTAAAGAACATAAATAATAAAGAACCTGACGACAAACCTCACAGTACGGTGAATCGAGGAATCTTTTTATTCATTTAAATACTTTTCTGTTACTACAACAACATTGAAATGTGAAATAAAGCCATTATGACTTTATTGCCGATGGTCTTATAGCACCCCTCCTACCAAAAACTGAGTAATAATTAAAAGAATTTTTAAGAGCAATAGGTTACTCTAGAAAATTTATGAAAGATTATTATTTTATATTATCAGAGATGGTTGTTGAAATTGCAGGAATACAACTTTGAAATAGAATATGTTTCTTGAGTCGAATTGAGAACTCACCAAAAATAAAAGAATGTAACGAAAATGAATCCAACCTGGAATTGCTAGACACAATTCATTCAGCAGATGAAGAACTGTTTGAGCAATTTCCAATTAAAGAAGAAGTTGTAATTAAATACAAAAATCAAATCATATTGACATATAGCCCTCAAGCTCAGATGCAAAGACTCCATAGAATAAAAATTATTGAAATAAACCCAATGGATGAACGAGGAGAAAACAAGGAAACATTAAAAGAAACATAATAGGAAACGGAATTGTGAGAATATTTTCCGAAGTATCTGAAGCAGATTACCATAAAATGCAGATATTACTCAAGATAGAAATTTAAAATTCGTAAAATGCACAAAAGAAGCCCCTGAAATAGAAGAAGAAGAGGAACTTCATAAGCAAATATCATACAAAATAATCTATGCATAGTGGTATAAACGAAACGTATAATTCACCAAAAGATGAAATATATTACTCTTAATTTAAGGAACATATTCGACTACTATTAAACAACTGTCAAAAATGGCAACAAATCTGATATGATAGGAATCCAATAAAACCAAAATTTCATTTAACAGAAATCCCTGAAAATAAAAATGAAATAGTGCACATTGATATTTTTCATTTCAAAAAACAAGCCTTAGATAAGCTCACAAATTATGCGGCAGTCTATAAAATAACAGATGGAAGCTGGCCCGCCAAAGAAAGCAATACTGATTTGACCATTTTTCAAAATACGGTAAACCTAAAAGATCGTTATGGATAATGAATTCAAGGCAGAACAGCTATTGGCATCTTCGAGATAAAGGAATACAGTTTCATCTCTCAAAACCAAACAGCCATACAGGAAATGCGGCCTATTGAGATTGCACTTAACCTTGTTGGACCCTGATCTTTCAACAGAGATAGGTCGTTGTAGGAAATTAAAAAGATCGGTTATCAAATGTATTATTGCATAATTTTTGTAATATCGATGTGGGTACGGTGTTTTCCAAGAATTCAGCGATGCCTGTCGTAAGAGGCGACTAAAACCTATGCTATTGAAAATTTAAATAAATATAAATAGTTATTAATGAACATTTCAATAGATCATTAAACCTGCTGAAAGAGACTATTGAATCAGACAGGTAACAAAATCTCTAAATGGAATAACCAAAATACAAAATATTATTGAAGGAAAATTTTTGTATAATGACAAAATGAACTATTAAAGCGTTTCCCAAATGCCGGGTCGCGACCCGGTACCGGACCATCAAAATAAAATACCGGGCCGCAACATTCCCTTATGAAATTTCACAATTAATTGCCAAGTCCGGCTATACACATGTTGTTGGTAAGAACTTAATACTTCCGTCGTTAAAAATTGTAGCATCTCGATTGTTCGAAAAAAAAAACAGCAGCGCCAAGTAAGTCAGTTAGCGTTATCAAATAACACGGTAAAGCATAGGATTTTGGATATAGCAGACATCGAAAATACAGTCTTAAGCCATCTGAAATTATGTCATTATTTTTCCTTACAATTCGATGAAAGTACAGACATTTCCGATAATGCCAATCTGATATGTTTTGTACGATATGATTATGATAATACTATTTATGAAGAGTTTTTGTTCTGTAAATCTTGCGAACACGAACCACCTCCGAAGTGATAGTGTTAAATACCTCGGCATGCACTTGGACAAACGATTAACTTAGAAACAGCACATACAAGCCAAAAATAAACAACTAAAATAAAAACCAAACAACTTTATTGGCTACTTGGACATACATCGCAGTTACATCTTGAAAATAAATTACTATTATATAAATCTATACTTAAACCTATATGGACATATGGTGTGCAACTTTGGGGCACTGCTTGTAATTCAAATATTGAAATTCTATAAAGATACCAATCGAAAACTCTAAGATTAATTACAAACGCGCCTTGATTCATAACAAATAAGGGTATTCATTCAGACCTGAATATACCTTTTGTTAAAGATGAAATTAAAAGATTTAGTTCAGCATATTTCCACAGGATAAGTTGCCATGACAAACCTTTGGCAGTCGTTATTAGATGATAGTAATGAAACAATTAGACTTAAAAAGACAACATGTTCTAGATCTCCCATTTAGGAATTAAGTAAATGTTTAATTACATATGTTACTACGATATTAAATGTATAACTAAATTTTTTATATAAACATTTGTATTTAGAACATATTGTTAAGAAACCCGCTTATAAGAAAAGTCCGTTTATAAGAAAAAGTTTTTAAACACCTTGGACCACTTAAGTATTTTCATCGAAATAAGACCGTTTAAAAGAAAAACCGCTTACAAGGAAAACCCGGATAAAAGAATTTTTTTTCCTCACGAAATTTATCTGCCCATACAAAAAAAAAACCTTTTAAAAGAAATAATTTTCAAAACTTTGTGCTGGCAATGTTATATCTTAAATGTATTGAAATTTGTATCTGGCAAAATTTGCTTCACAGCTGTTTTTAAAAAAAGAAAATAATCGAAAGAAGCAAGAAATAAAAATGGAAAAAATTAAAAGTAACGCTTTGCCAGTTAAAACAAAAATCAAAATTGTGGAAGAAGCAAAAAGCGGCAAAGCCCGAAGCGAAATCTCCAAAAAATATAATATTGGAAGCAGCACGATTTCGAAAATTTTGAAACAATCGAAAGAACTCAGTGAAAAGAGCTATACCTGCCGGAACTTAGAGCAAAAGAGGACACGCACATCAAAATATGAAGCGCTAAACAAATCAATGTCCATTTGGTTCAAATGATGGAGGCAAACGCTCGTGTAACCAGCCCAATGATCTTTGAAAAAGCGCAGCAATGTGCAATCAAATTAGGCGTCCTAGGCAATTATAACTGTGTTTTGAGTTGTAAGCAAAACAATTCAATGATTCATAAAAGCTCAGATTACATAGTGCAAAATCAGTGCGTTAATTTCTTTTAATTAAGTTTTCAAGATGAACTCTGAAATAATAAAAAAAAATACGGTGTTTTTCGTATTGTAAAAAAATAAACAAAGCAGAAGTAAAATTTGGAATGTTTTTGTCAAATTGAAAATGACGAAAGTAGGCTTATTGATGGAGTGGTGATATGTGTAAAGTGTAATAACATATTAAAATATAATGGAAAGCAAACATCTAATCTTATCCGTCACAAGTGTTATGCTGTAATTGCAACGTTGCTGTAAAAAAGTTAACAATGCAGATAAGGAAATTCTTTTGTTGGCGTGTTCTCAATGGGTTGTAGAGGACTGTCGTCCATTTTCCGTTGTAGACGGCGAAGGTTTTAAAAAGGTCGTGGAGGCACTCTTAAATATTGGAACAAAATATGGCAATCATTTAGACGTCTCCGACATGTTGCCCAATTCCAGAACCATATCACGATGAATAAACAACATAGCAGACGACAAAAGAATACTAATGCTGGAGGAATTGAAATTAGCAATAACAAGCCGAACGGCGTAAATAACATCAGATCTCTGGACTGACAATTTTGTCAAATGAAATTTCTTATGTGCCACATTTCATTTTATGAAAGATTTAAAGTTAAAAGAAATTAATTTAGGCGTAAAATTATGGATTTAGAGAGAATCACAGCAACTAATGTTTTAACGAAATTGAACACCATTTTGGCAGATTTCGAAGTAAATAAAATGGAGAATATTACGTTGGTTACTGACAGAGGATCAAACACTGTGAAGGCTCTTAAAAATCAAAATAGGATTAACTATGCAAATCACATATTGAATAATGTTTTGGATTGTGGTTTTAACAGCACTACCGAATTAGTTTCTTTTTTGGATGCTTGCAAAAAGTTAGTAAAGTATTTTCTTTAAACACATGCTATTAACTTCTCTTAAAAATTATTGTATTACTCGGTGGAGCTCGCATCTTAATTTATTTAAATCAATTTCGAATAATTATTTCAAAATTCAAGAAATTCTTTCCTCAGTCAATGAAACACATAGAATCTCAGATATTAACTTATCCCTTCTTAATGCAAGAGTTGAGGTTTTTGAAAAGGTTGATATTGTAAGCTGAAAGTTACAAGGTGTAAATTACGTCACATTAAATTACGTATACTTAACAATCAACACCGTCAGATCCATTTGCGAAGAAAGAGATACCGATATGCAAGTAATAAAGGCATTAAAAAGAAATATTTTAAGAGAAATAAAAACAAAGTACATTCCTAATTTAAGTATTTCTCACTATACGGCTTGTTTTTTGCATCCACCTACCAATTCTTGTCTAGGCGAAAGTAAACTAAATGAAGTTAAAGAGCTTTGTGTCTCCGAAATAATGAAATCTGTTTCGTCGTCCGATAGTCCAACTAATTTTGCAATCCATAATGAACCACCACAGGATTTCAAATTATTTTTCTCATCTTTTATGACCTCAATTCAACCGTCCATGGCAGAAAGTATATCTGATCGTTATAGATATCTCAAAATAGGACTTGATATTAATTTTAATGTTATGCAGTGGTGGAAAAGTCATAATTCAGAATACCCTCGGTTATATAAGTTTGCTCAAAATATTTTGGCTATACCTGCACGTTGTGCCGCTTCAGAGCGAGTTTTTTCTGATTCAGGTAACATAATAACTGAAAAACGTAACCGTATTGGGCCAAAAACTGTGAATAATTTGCTTTTTTGAATTCAGTGTACAAATATGAGTAAAAATATAGCTTTATTAACAATAACAATAATTTATAAGAACAACAATATATATACATATGTGGGGACAGGGAAACCCTATAATAGCTTAATGCAAACAAGAAATCTGGCAACTACGAGCAGCATCAGCAAAGTGTCCATAACAAAATTACAAAGTCGAGTCGCGTTTGAGAAGCCGAAGACGAGTTACGAAATTTTGGTGTCTGCAGTATTTTTTAACTATAAACTTTTATAAATTCATTTTAAAGCCATCACTTTTTTCAAATCATCCATTTCATTGTATTGTGTTCATAATATATAGTCATATACCAATACCCCACTAACAACAACATACACTTCTCTATTCATTCTTTCTTTACCTGTCTTACTTCTCCTCTCATATCTCTTTTTCTCATTTCATAATTTCCATACTTGCTAATTGATCTTTCTTAAACTAAATTCTCTCTTTCCTTAAATAGTARTAACAACAACAGTAAAGATTTGCACTCATTAGTTTTAAGCTTACATACATTATGTTAACTTTCGAGATGTAAGGATTGGAAATTGGAATCAAAAAATAAAGTTACATTCGAGAAGAACGGACTTGTTATTAGCGCAGTCGGACGTGAACTTAAAACGCTGGAGAATAAAAAGTTAAATTTTTATTTTTATGTAAAGTAGTTAAATACTTTAAAGTTTAAGCAAACGAGATTTTCAGTGCGAAAAGTGCTTTGAATAATGAAAAATTACACACATAAATTTTAAAAGCAAAAAGTGTGAAGACTTCTAAAGAAAACCTGAAATAATAAAAATTATAAACATTTTTGAATACTCAAAGTGCGTAAAAGCAAAAAAAAAAAACAGAGATATTGAACGAAATTAAAGAAACTGTTAAGTTAATTTATTGTATTACAAMAAAATAAGTAATACTWATAATTGTAAAAGTTAAGGTCACCTTCAAATTACAATAAGGTCACCTAAAGGACAAGTGAAAGAAGTTAAGCGATAGCGATTCTAATAAGGAAAAATTTACAACAACGGTTACCTCAATGATACTTGAAAGAAGTTAAGCGATAGCTGTTCTAATAAGAAAATTTTTACAACAACATTTTCTCTTTGGTAAATACCTAAAAGGTCACCTTGAAAAAGGATAAAATCCGTTTCGGATAGACCAGACCATTCTACCACAAAAAGCATCATTACTACAGGTATTTATAAAAACAACATTTCAACAACAAAATTGCATATCCAACTGCGACAACTAAACGCCAACAAAGAGAAGAAAAATCATCACACCATCTCATGTACAGTAATTGCATTCTTGAAACAAACTTTGACAACAACAACGTAACGTTGCACTTGCATATAGTTACACATCCAACCACCACATCCACCACCACACCTACTATCACATCTAGCATCATACCTAATACATTACCAATGATCAGCACAATATCACCAACAATAGTAAACGCAATTCAGCCAATATTTCAAACAACAAGTACTGGACACTAAGAGTTACTGTTACTATACATACTTAACCTTTATGTCAACAGCAGAACTTTTTTACGCACGTCAACAGCAACATACCCGGGTATGTACATACGTTTTGTATGGCAAATGGCATGTCGGCAGGTACACATTCAACTAATCGCTTGCGATTCAGATTTTTTTACTAATATACTCACACATTTGCATTATATCGATAATATACGTATGCACTAAAAATGGTCATGGTTAAAAAA